>NC_073305.1:106880867-107184200 GCF_027595985.1 Sorex araneus
GGTTGGACATAATACTTTCCCCTTTCTCTTATAAACAATGAAATGAAGAGTGGAGACAGTAAAGAAGTTAGGGTTATTAAATAACTTAATAAGTTGAGACAGGAAAAAAGATCTTTGAACTCTGTAGCATGACTTCAGAAAATCTACTCAGTAAATAACATTATAAAACATCACCTACTTGACATATTGACTACTAAGTGAACGTTGTATATACTTGTGCGATGACCAAGCATAGCTAGAATTAGCATTAACACAATAGCAACAGCCATGTGCAGTTTAAATATGGGTTTAAACCCCCAAGTTTCTTCATAATAAGTATGACCTAACCTAGGTAAACCAGACAAAGCACTTCATTTCTGTTACGCAGTTTCTCCATTCATAAAAGTAATGATATTCAATTTTTAAAAATGGCAATAAAGCTATCCTGATTTATTACGTTTCACTGCACACAAATGAGGTATTAAGTAGAAGTTAATTAAAAATTATGTAAAAAATTAAATAAGTGTCTTTCTATTAACACATTAAAGCCTCATTTTGCTTTTATTTTTAATAAAGAACAAATTTTTTAAATCCTTTTAAATCCTTTCTTGGGTGTTAGTATGAAGAATTTATGTATCATATTCTCCTACTTGTTATATCTAAGCTATTACTTCTCACCTTTGGACTTTTGAAAAATCGCTTATTCATTTAAAAAAAAGTCCTTACTTCTGCTTAATGAATGGCAAGGCACTGATGTAAAAAAATTCCTCAGTTAATTTCAAATAATATAACCGAAATATGGTTGACGTTTCCTAATTTAGTAACTAATTTGTAATAACTGTGAGCAAATCCATCTTTTTTCATCTGTTGATAAGGTGGTGTATTATTTTGACTAACTTACCTGATGAAGAAATGTCACCCTTCTAGAAGGTGAAACATTCTACTTCAGAGAAACTTTCCTTATACGCTACTCAATGCCCTTTAAAACTACTGTACTACTAAACAGGGTCACTACTACCTCTATAATATGCTAGTTGTTCTCTTTTGAGAGGTATTAGAGACAGATTTAAATATAACAAATGTCCTTATTTAGCAGAGAAGTTCAAAAAGAGCAAACCAGAAACATAAGGCTTGAAAAAGAGTAAAGAAAAGGTTCTTTATCTGCTTATTTAAGAATGTATCTTTAAAAAATTTCCTCCATTTTAAAAATCTGTTTAATATTGGAAACATGCACATAATCACTAAGGAAATCCATCTATCACTAACTTTAGAAAACTAAGAATTTGACAAATAGTACTTTTTATATTTTATATACAGTAAGGCATTAGATATAGAACGATGATTTCTGTCACTAATAAAATTTTTCCAAACCACATTTAGTATTATTTTTTGTAAAATAACTGACAATGCACACACTACTAGCTGTATTGTTTCATGGTATGCAATATGTATTGCCAGAGAAATTTCTGTAACTGACTATCTGACTATTTAAAGATCTAAAAACGCCAAAATAGTAGAGAAACATTTTTCCTTTTTCTTTTCTTCATTTAAAGGTATATAACATACAGAAAGTTGATTTTGTTAAAAAAAAATGACTATATAAAATAAGTAATTTGAGATATCCATTTTACTTCGGGCAGTATATATAAGGGAATGGAAACTGAACAATAGGCTGTCTGTGGTATGAAACCACTATAATTCGATCCTCAGTAAAGTATACTCTACATTCTACATAGTAAGTATGGGTAACGATGGGAAAAGACTTTAATCCCCCAAATTATTTGGTACTTTATAATTTGATAAAAGGCAAGTTTACCTATTATTTGGTTTTAATTTTAAAATGAACAAATTTAATTCAAACTCTGGTGCACAAGAGGACTGCTGACGAAATACAATTAATGTTAATAAAAACATTTTATTTCTTTATATGGCTTTGCAAACAACTTTTTAGAACTATCTTTATATTGTCAGTTCTCAAGCTTTCACTATTATTTTTAAAACCCAGGCATGTTTACACACAGGTATGATAAAATGTACAATTAATTTTCCTTTAAATTTGGCATCTTAGAAAGTGTAGAATAAATAATATCTTTAAATCTTTAAGTCAAAATATACAATTTTTAAATGGATTTCCTTTGTGATATGCAGAACACCTGTAATTAAAGTTTCCAAATCCTTAACAATCATAAAATAAAGAGATTGATAATTACCATGTTGAAATAAGATCGAATTTTGACTCCTCTTGCGAGATCCCACACAATAACATTTCCATCATGACCAGCAGAAAAGAGAACTCTCGGATCAAATGGGTGTGGCTCAAGAACAAATACCTCATCTTCATGACCCTGAAAATATTTTTGAATTGGCAAAAATTAAAAATATTTTTTAATTATTAGATTATTAAAATAAATTCAACCACATATACCAACATGATTACATCTCTAGAAATGAGATTTTAGTAAGTTATTAAATGGCAAAATACCTCTAAATGTACTTATATAACAATGAAACAGTTATTATTTGGTGAAACCTAAGACTACTTGTAGTCTAAGATTCTAAAATCAAGCAAGAATCTATATTTTAAAGCTAAATTTGTTTTAACTACATTTTAACTACATTTAAAAATTATTTCCTGGGCCAAAGAGATAGTGCTTTGTCTTGCATGCAGTCAACCAAGATTAGAATGCTGGTATCACTAGGTGTGATCCCTGAGCACAGAGCCAAGAGTGATCCCTGAGTAACAACTAGGTATGGCTAGTTCATCTAATATATAAAAATTACTACCAATTAAAATACCCCATTCTATAATAAGTTTTGCTTATACATTAAAATAATCAGTGTTTTCTTTTCTCACCATCAGGACATGAATTAGTTGACCAGTATAAGAATTCCAAACTTTCAGAGTCATGTTATTAACTGCAGTTATAACTGTATTGTCATGTCGATCCCATGCTACCATTGTGACTTTCATTTTTGTGATCTTATCTTCTATTCCTTGAAGGTTTTGGCTGAAAATGGAGGCAATAATTGTTTACAGTGATTTTAGTAAAATACTGGCATGACAAAAACCTAAACTTATTTTCTTATAATTTAGGCTTATGTTCATTAACATGGAAAACTATACTTAAGTCATTAAGAACAGTTTGAAACCACAAAGAATGATAGCAAAAGCTGTATCAAGAGGGAGAAAAAAACAGGATTCAAGCATTCCCAGGCCACTAACAATAGAAAACCTCGGATAATTATCACTATCTGGATCAAGGATTGTACAATGCTGCCCACTCTTCATCTTTTACTGTTGCTTTTATGCTCTTGTCTCTGGTCTGTTTCCCAACAGAGAAAATTACACATAAATATAAATGAATAATATTATAAACTACCCAAAACAAAACAAGTTATAATCTAGAATTTCTCAAGGCTAGAAAAATGACTAGTCGCACGACATTAATACTCTCTGATATATAAAATATTTTACATTGCACTTTCTGGAAAAACTAGTAAAACTGCCAACAAATACTGTTTTATTATCATACCCTTGACAAAACTAAATTAGGAAAAAAGTATACTTTAGAGTCTGGAGACTTAGAACAGGGTTTAAGGTTCTTGCCTTGCATGTACCTGTTTGATCTGTCACCAAGTATGGTTACAGTTACCATCAGGAGGGATCCCTGAGCACAGAGTCAGGAGTAAACCCTAAGCATAGCTAGGTGTTCCTTAAAACTGGAATTCCTGACCCCAAAGAAGCATACTTTAAAAATACTTTTTTTTATTTATGTAATATTTCAAGATTGATCTTTTATCTTACCCTGCTGGACGAGTAGCCATATCCAACAAAATGCTCTTCCATTCTCTTCGTTTAAAATGCCAAATACGTGCAGTTCCATCACGACTCCCACTTACAAACCTGTATTAAAGAGTTCAACCACACACCCCAATAAAAATCATACAAACTACTAAAATGTATTTTCCTAGAATTTTTTATTTACAAAAAAAGGAGAGCACTTATCTTTTATTTACATATTACTATAACAGAGATTTCTCTACTATTCTCAAGAAATCTAAGAATTTTGAATTTTGAAAAATGGATTTCTAAAACTTAGGAAAAAAAAGTTCCAATGTGAAAGCTAGCTCTCAAAACTAAAATTGGGCAGTGATTCAGGCCACTTATTTTACTTTCTAATTGAACAATTAAGGTCTTGATTTCCAGGAAGATTATTAGGCAAGCAAATGAATGCTTTTTAATTGAAAAATACAGATTTCCTATCAATCTTAAAAACTTGAACTTAATTTCAAGTGTCTAGAAATATAGCTTTCATTAAAAAAAAAAAAGGGGAAACTTTAGATGCCATCTAAGTTTATCATCAATAAATAGCTTTGCTCCAAAGCACAATGTGATACTTTCCCATTTCTACTTAAAAGTTTCCTTGCACTCTGTTATGTATAGGTATGTTAAGTAGATAAAGTTCATATTATTATTTTTATGTTGCGTGGGATCTGGGCTACACCTCACAATGCTTTGTGTATTTTTCTTGCTCTATGTACAAGTAAGTATATATTACAATAGAGACCAAAAAAACTAACATTAGAAAATAAAAGGATATGTCTTCCTTTCCATGTCAGGGTTATTATCATGTGTAAACATAATAAAAAACTTGGGTGATAAAGTTGAATATGATTCTAATTAAAACCTTACTACTAGAATCATATTTCTGAATTTAAAAATTGGAATTCTATAAAACAGTATTTTACCTGTTACTTGTGTTGGAAAACTGGATACTGTCAACTTTGTCCTACAGAAAGATGAAAAGGAGGATTGTGAATATAAACTGTTAGACTTAAATTGTACTCCTCTAATTCTTTTCACCAATACTAATACTTACAGTATGAAATTCCAATTCTGATATTTTTTCTGGTTGACCTGCACCAAAAAAATAAACCCTAATAATATGATCTGTGCTTCCTGTGGCCAGAAACATTCCACCTGAGGAAAAACATTGAATACTGATTAGATAAAATTTCAAATTACATGAAAATTAGGTGACAAAAATGCAAGCATCATTACACAGCATATTAAGATCAGAATATACACTATTTTATTCTAGTACTAATATTTATCTCATATCTATATATCTAACCTGAAATTATAAGAGGAGTTAGATCAGGATTAAATTTTTAGTATTTAAAGAGAAGCAAAGTTTTCCTTTAGAACCCCTTTACAGAGTGATCAGATAATTACCTAATAATGAATGAATCTTCCTGGAAATCAAGACTTTAATTGCTATTTTCACCAGATAATACTCTATCCAACTTTCAAAGTATAATTTGCCTAAGTAAACTGCCCATAAAAATTGTAATCAAAAATGCCTGTTCTCCTTGGAACTAGACAGTAATGAGACTGTCTAGCACTTTCATTCCACCTTATATTAGCTAAATGTGTATACAATTTACTCTTACTTTTGAATAAATACTCTCCCCCAAAGTCATAAATAAAGTATATTCAAATATTTTTAATGCACATATAGGTGACCTTATTTGTGTTAAATCTGGAAATAAAGCAGCTTCCCCAGCAGTTGCAGAAGGAACAATATTAAAAATTAAGACTGTTGGATATTACTATAGGAAAAATAGATTAGTAATTAATCTCAGGTTGGAATTATTGTTAGCCACAATTAGGAAATGAGAAAATAAGAGTAAAACTAAAATAAATACGGCAAGAACTGGCACAAGAAGCATGGACTAATAAATCTAATTATTTTCTCAATTCACCTGTACTCTCTAGATCATGTTTTAAAAACTCTTAATATCATCAAAATGTTTCTGTATTACCTCCAAACACAATCTGAGTATTTGCATTTCTACATACATACTTAACAAAGAGCAAACAACAATCTGGAGCACAGTAATAAAGACATATAAAATCAATTTTATTTTAGCTATAAGAACCCCCATAATTTATGAAACTATGCAACAAATTTAAAATACTTTTATTTAATAGGGGCAACCCAGTCCAAGATTAATGATTTAGAAGAGTCAATTTTCAAACTATTCTCTCTTATCAGAACATAACTGTCATAATTTGTTAGTCATGTAAGTATATAAATTAAATTCTGGGAAAGTTAAATGTTTCTAAATAAATTTATTATCATTCCCTGGGGTTTATATTAAGACTATAATTTATGTCACAACAGTAAATATTTTAGAACCCTTCATTTGTTCCACTTAAAGCCTTTTAATATAACATAAAATGGGAGACTAAAAATAAGTAAAGTCTTACCAGCGCTGAAAGAAGAACAGATCATTTGCACTCCTGGTCGAGGGCGCTCGGTAAATTTTGTAGGTCTTGGACTACAATACAAAAAACAAACTGACATTGAAAATATCCTAAATACACTAGAAACACCAAAACTAAACTGCTCAAAATAATTACAGAAGGACAAAATTAACTAAGAAGCAACAGATGGCTCCTTTCCTAAAAACAAGCTGAAACTCGAGGTATTTCCCAGTCCCTGATTACCTATAGGACATAATCCCAGTTAAGACTTTTACTCATATAGGAAGTATTCATATAGTAAAGTAGCAAAGCACACATACATAAGGAAAATTATCACATACCATTAATAACTAATCCTTTCTGGTGTCACACAACATACTAGGTGCCTCCTAATATGAGGATATGTATGTTATTAAGACTACACAATGAAATTGATACTGTGTGGCAAAAATCTGAATACTGTTTAAATCTTATTTCAGCTATAAAGTTCAACCAAAATAGTGGTACACAGAATTACAGGTCACAATTACGTTACAGATGGTATGTCTTCCGTTAATATTACCGACATAAAATATTTAATATAAATGAGCCATAGAGAAAACTTAATTTGAATTCATAACATTTTAATAGCCAACATTATTTTCATAATTGCCAGTTACATGCCACTGTATTTAAAACCTACTCCCTAATATACATTTTGGCCTACTTTTTCTGACAATAGTGAAAAAGCTCCCAGAAATAATAAGCTTCCAATGGAGAGTTTAATGCATAATTTTCATAACCCATAGCAATATAGTTTCACTCTTATAATCATTTATATTTTATTTATTTTACTATTTTTGTTATTGACTAAGGTTCTGTGATTCCATTCTTGCAATCATTTGGAGGAAAAAGTATAAAGTACTCTGACCAGGTATGTAGTTTAGCACTGTTAGCACTGTTATCCCATTGTTCATCAATTTAATCGAGCGGGCACCAGTAATATCTCTATTGTGAGACTTTGTTGTTACTGTTTTTGGCATATCGAATACACCACGGGTAGCTTGCCAGGCTCTGCTGTGCAGGTGGGATACTCTCGGTAGCTTGCTGGGCTCTGAGAGGGACAGAGGAATCAAACCCAGGTTGGTCACTGTGCTATCACTCCAGTCCGTAAAAGTTAAAACAAAAAAAGCGTAAATATATTTCACAACAGCTTAATATTCTCAGATATAGCTGAAAATGATAGGGTTTTTTTTTTGGGGGGGGGAAGAGTGGGGGTACATATGGTGATGCTCAGGGGACCTTATGGGGTACTGGGGATTGAAACCAGGTCAGCTATGTGCAAGTCAAGCGCCTCACTCACTGTACTATTTCTATGGCTTCAAAAATTATAGTTTGGAAACACAAGAGTTGCTTAAGAGTTCCTTTTTTTCCCTCAGTGGAGCAAGATAATAGTTTTTATTTAAACTTACTTAAAGATGTGTGTGTGTGTGTGTGTGTGTGTGTGTGTGTGTGTGTGTGTGTGTGTGTGTGTGTGTGTGTGTGTGTGTGTGTGTGTGTGTGTGTGTGCGCGCGCGCGGGGGGCGGCCGGGGAAGCAGTAAGGAAGTACAGTTTGAAGAGAGAATACTGGCTTCTCCAGAGTGGAGATAAGCAAGCATACAAACATACAGTTAAGGGGCTGGAGCAATAGCACAGCGGGTAGGGCGTTTGCCTTGCACGCGGCCAACCTGGGTTCAATTCCCAGCATCCCGTATGTTCCCCTGAGCACTACCAGGAGCAATTCCTGAGTGCAGAGCCAGGAGTAACCCCCGTGCATCTCCAGGTGTGACCCAAAAAGAAAAAAAAAAAACCATAGAGTTAAGAAAGGGAGATAAGGTGGTTGAGGAAGAACATAAGAATAAAGAGCAAGCCACTTAAAAAATTCTTGAAATCTGAAAACAGAAAAACTAAATTCATTGCAATAAAAAAAAAAATGTTTTGGGCTACAGTCAGTGGTGCTCAGGGCTTACTCCTAGTTCTGCACTTAGGGATTACTCCTAATGGTGCTCAGGGACTATATGGGATGCCAGGAATCAAACAAGGTCAGTTACATGCCAGGCAACTGCAATGCCCAGTGTAGTATCTCTCTGCACCAAAACTTATTGCATTTTAAGTACATTAATTTGAATTATAACATTAACTATAAGCACTGCACCACCTAATAGTTTATGGGTCATAAATCTGTATTTTTGTTAATCTTTTAACACAATCATTGTGTCAAACAACCTTTCAGTTGATACTCATAAGAAGAATATGAAAATCATAAAGACTAACACATTAAACAGGCTTTATTATTTTTAGAAAGAAAAAAGCATAAATATAATGCTTATTTGTGGGAATATTTTAAGATACATCTTTGGGTTCAGAATGAGTTCAGTTCCCATCTCTATCATTTAGCAGGTGCATGAGTTTAGGCCAAGGTAACATTTGAATTTTCATATGGGTTTTAATTACTGAATAATTGATTATTTCAATTAATGCATTAACACAGACTGTTAAAGTCACTTCCTCAAAGTATACAAAAGGCTGGTACAGTCCACACCTCCGAATTCCTCAATACTGAAATTCCAGTAGAGCACATCAAATCAGACAGGTTAGTAACACAAAAGCCACTACACTTAACACACAGAAACTAACAGAGCAGGCTCAACTACCAACAAGCAACTAGTAAACTCTTAGACAAGGACTTAACAACTCATGATGTGATATAATTTCACATAAAAATGTTGATATTTTAAACTAATAGATTTTAATCTAGAGTTTTTTGTCATTTAATCAATTTCAACTCAAGAGTTGCATCAAAATTTGTGCCTTTTGTCATATTAAAATAAAGAGAAGCATTATAGTTCTAAATAATTTTTGCCTTGGCTTAAAGCCTATGTGAAAAAATGTTTTAACAATCTATATCTATCAAAATTTTTAGCAGTTGTCAATAATGTGCAAATATAGAAAGAAAACTAGGTGTACCAAGGTGTAGAATGAAGAAAACACTACTCTCACTTCTGTCTGACTCTTGCTCAAAAGGTTTTGAAGAAAATTGTAATATTAGAGAAGATTATTTATTTACTAAAGAATGAAATGCACCAAATAGAAAAATTATTGAATAAAGTATGTAACAATCCACTGAAATATACTTTAATGACTACAATTATTAAAAATAATTTAAAAAAAACAAAAATCATCAAGTCTCATACTTACATTTACATTAAAATTTGTGAAAGATATTAAATAGTATGTGTAGTGGTAGTTCTATGTAATTGTTTTTGAAAAATCATTTAGATACAGTAATTTACTTTTCAAGAATCCAATAAATATGTTTAACAAAATAATTGGCTAATGAGTTTTTGTAAAACAATCTATGCTAATTAAAAAATTACTAATCACTTTTTTCTCCGGTATTGTAATCATATCCATACACAAGTGAAAAATACTTAAAGAGCAATTATCATTATTGTTTATACAAAGTAGCAAAATGAATATTTAATATTTTAAATATTCAAAAAGCATATAAAAAAGCCAGTGGTTCAATGTAAGGAACATGCCTTTCAGCATAACCTGGCTTCTATACTCAGCAAAACAAAAATCAAAATGCAAAACAAGTGAAATCAATTTACTTTCTCCAAAGAACCATGTTTTTAATTACAATGGTTTTTAATAATTTTATATTACTTAAACTGGCACAATCACTTAAATGCTCCACAATGAGGTATCATTCAGAAATAACTATAAACATTAAGCGTACATTCCTTGTATTACAAGTAATTACCTAGGTACTGCTATTTTAAAATGTATATATAACATATATATATTCTTTTCTTAAATAATTCAACTTGAGTTAAAGTGAGATCACTATTAAATATCCTCTAGTCTAAATAATAACATAAGGGCATAGAGATGGCCATTTCAATAGCAAAATCACCACATACACTTACTTCTTCATAAGCTGTTCATGGGATGAATACAGCACTTCCTCTCCCACTACATTCATTTGAATGTTCACATAGTGTAGATAGAGAAGTTAGTCCTGGTCTGGCTAATTTTTAAAAGCCTTTTAATTACAGTAACATTTGAACTTCGCCTTTTCAATCCAATGACAGCACACACTTGCTAGCTTATTCTGATAAACCAAGGTACTTATTTTGGTGAAAGCACAAATGCAAGATTCTAATATGGGGCATGAGATAGAGCATAGCTATCCAGATACACATTAGCAAAAATGTAATGGTTCCATTTTCCTAAACTACCCTGATCTATTATATAAGTTGAAGTTTGTTATGTAAAGCAAAAATAATTATAATCATAACCATTGAATAAATTTACTCTATAAAATAAAAGAGGAACTGACTTTATTTTAAGGGTTCCAGCATCCCAGAGCCAAAAGCAAATAGTGCCGTCTGCTCCAGTAGAGGATAGGTATCTCTTTGAGCCACTGCACAATGGTGAGAACTGAAAAACAAAAACATTATCTTACAAGATGAATGAAACAGTGCAAATAATAAAATCATTTTTGTCTATATAAACAGTACCAGAAAACAACCTGCATGGACTGTCATAACCACCTTGTTTAAGTCATATAGCTATAAAGAAATTTTTTTCTATAATAGCTGATTGTACAATATAAATTATCAAAGGAACTTCTTAAAAGTTAACTTTAAATTACAATCATAAAGGACTTTACAAAGATGAAAACAATTACCTGAAGTGAAGTTATAGATGCACTGTGGCCCTGAAGAACAGCCAAAGGCGCACATGTTCGAAGACACCAGACTCTGATCATTTTATCACAACTTCCAGCTGCTATCATGGTATTTTCATAGTTCACTGCCATGTCTGATATTTCGGCAGCATGTCCTCTTAAAGTAGCTAATAATCTCCCATCATCTGTTGCCCAGATTTTTACAAGACAGTCATCAGAACCCTTAAAATAAAAATGGGCATTAAAATGAACTATACATGCTAACTTGAATTCTTACCATAAATAAGGAAATCTTATCTGTTTTTGCCCACTTTCAAATACATATATACACATATGTATGTATTTTTCTCTTGCGTGGATCTGGACCACACCAATGGTGTTCAGGTTGGAAAGAGCAGGCACCAGGGCCACACATGACAATGCTCGGTGCGTTGTGATACAAGATATTCGACCACTGAAGCCACACAGCTGGCCATTAACATATTTTTAAATAATAAAGGTATTAAATATTTGTTTAAAATTTTCCTGACAATATTAAATTACTTGTGTATTATAAATATGACTGTGGGGGGTCAGAGAGACCAGTACAGGTGTTAAAGGGCATTCCACACATACAGCTTACCCCTGATCCCTGACACTACACTGTCCTCTGAGCATTGCCAGGTTTAACTCTAAGGGGCCTAAGCACTACTAGGTGTGACTCTTGAAGGCCCAAAGCACCATCATGATGGTCTCGGTAATCCCTTGCACTTTAGAGCGATGGTAGCATTGTAATATTGTCCCTCACATTGAACAGGAGCTACTCTGAGAAAAACAGAATAAAATATAATTGTGCCCACCATCCAACAACTGATATGAGATATCTGCAATAACTAATATTCATCTATGGTCCCCTACTTACAGACCATTATTTGTAATATTGTCAATTTTTTTAAATTTTGAAATAACAAAACTAACTACAAAATAAATGTTTCCAATAACTAATCCTATCTCTGTTTTTTGGTTGTTATATAAAAATGGAAGTAAGGGAAACCCAGTGAATGGCTCAGTGGCAAAAGCATCCACCTTACAAGGATGAGGTCATGAGTTCTATCCCTGGTGTTGTCCACATATGCCAACAGTACTGGCAACTGTTTAGGATTCCTGGGACTGCAACCGAATGTTTGACCTCTTAAATATTGTAGCCAGATATGTGCGAACATGAAAACTGGTGTAGCAACCTCTGGCAAACCCCATGTTCTTAGCACGAATTAAAAACATGTGAACACTGTAGCCAAGAATGCAACCCAGGAGTGTGAACTCCCAGAAAACTTACACATGTACAACTAGAAGTATGTGACCCAGCCAACCACATGGTTAACTGTGTAAGTACTACATCCAGGTATACCATGCTCCCAAACGGATATATGGCCCCTGACATGCACCACAACCAAATGTCCACTCACAGCAACAATAGAAGGGAAGGTAAAAAATAAAAATTTAGAAAATAAAATTAAGTTAATTTGGGGCATTTTCTGTTGAGCAGCTAAAACTGTAACTATGAGTACTTAATCACTGATCTTCAGGCTAATCATTACAAAATGACCAAAATTCAGTCATAAAAATAAGTTTTAACTTTATAAAGTCAATAAAAAATAAACAAATTACCTATTTACTCTTCTACAATATCATAAGTGCAGAAAATATCTATAAAGAGTAAACTTTCCAATGAATATATTTACAAATAAACAGTTAAATTTTACATATCCTAAGTACAGCATAGAACTTATTTCATTTTCTTCTTCACATTTTATATATTTTACAGTTGAAAGTCTACCATTTTCTATCCTATATAACAATCCTCTTGATTCAAACATTAAAACTTTTGCTATACTTTCTAGTGATTCAATAGTCAAAATAGGAAACAAATATGCAATATAAACAGAATGCAGATTACTAAGTTTGCATACCAGATTTTTTTAAATGACATAACAATCGATTTTACGAACAAAAACAAAAGAAACTGTGGTCAGTGATGGTACAGTGGATAAGGTGTTTGCCTGATATGCGGCAAACTTGGGTTTGATCCCCATCACCCTATATGGTCCCCCAGGCACTGCAGAAGTGATCCCTGAGTTCAGAATTAGGAGTAAGGCCTGAGCACCATCAGATGGAGGGAGGGAGGGAAGAAGGAAGAAAGGAAGGAAGGAAGGAAGGAAGGAAGGAAGGAAGGAAGGAAGGAAGGAAGGAAGGAAGGAAGGAAGGAAGGAAGGAAGGAAGGAAGGAAGGAAGGAAGGAAGGAAGGGAGGGAGGGAGGGAGGGAGGGAGGGAGGGGAGGGAGGGCCTGCCCATTTACACATCATAAATTACTCAAGGAATCTACTACGAAGGTACATTTATCTGTTTCATAACACAATATATATATATATAAACACACAGTACTTCAAGATCAGAAAAAATGCTGTACCCTAAATCAAACTGCCAATGTGACATGGAAAACTCAAGTAGCTATAAAACCATTTCTTTGAGGTTCTTTTTTTTTTTTGCAGGGAAGAGGGGAGATATCTCTTAAGTAGTGGTGAGGGGACTCAGAGACCACTCCCAGCAATGTAGTGCTGCCTGGGCACAGTGGCACACCTGGCAGCACTGCAGGGTGGACGTTAGGAAGGGGGCAATACAGTGTTGGTAACAGAATTTGCTGTGTGGACATGAAAGGCTCCAGTCTTTCGCTCTATCTCCCTAGCAGCTGACTGAGATCTAAGACAAATTAAATGGGTCACCAATCAACAAAGACTAATAAAGCTTATTAGTTAGTCTTTATCCATTTTGAATAATTTATTTTGAAATTTGGCACACATTCACATAATCTCACTCATCTGAAAAAGGTGTTTAACAGGATGGGTGATCTCTAAAATTTCCTTCACCTTTAAAATTTATTATTCATGTACCAGACTCATAGTACATTGGGTAGGGCGCTTAACTTGCATGCAACTGATGCAGGTTTGATCTCTGGTACCATACATGGTCCCCCAGTCCCCTATCCCTTGAGCATAGCCGGGTATGGCCCCCAAGCCAGAATTTTGATTATTGTGCATTCATTTATCCATCTATTTTGTGATTAAGTATGTGACAGACACCCAAAATGCAAAGAAACAAAATTCCTGTCCTTATGAAACAAAGCAAAAGAGTATAAATGCAGTATGCCCCAAGTGCTATCCAACTAGTCATCAGAGCTCCAAGTAAGAAAGTCACTGTCATTGTCATCCAGCTGCTCATATATTTGCTCGAGTGGGCACCAGTAACATCTCCATTGTGAGACCTGTTGTTACTGTTTTTGGCATATCGAATACATCACAGGGAGCTTGCCAGGCTCTGCCGCACAGGTGGGATACTCTTGGTAGCTTGCTGGGCTCTCTGAGAGGGACGGAGGAATCAAACCTGGGCGGCCGCATGCAAGGCAAAAGCCCTACCCGCTGTGCTATCGCTCCAGTTCAAGTAAGAAAGAAGTCTGGTTTTATTGAATGTCGAAAGATTCTAGAAAGGAATGCAAAAGTCACAATGTTTGGGCTAGATCTTTATGCATAGAGAGATAAAGATATAGTAACCTAGTATGCATAGTCAAATGCCCGGGTAATGATATAACATGATCATAGATGTTTGATCTTGGGCAAATTGTTCATGTCTATTGTGCCTTATTTTTACCTGTATTTCTGCACAGTATTACTATAAAAAACAAGTAAACCAAAATGTAAAGAACTAAGCCTAGTTCCTTTCTATGTGCATACCTTAAATATTAGTAAGATCAGTAATAAACCAAAAAGTATATAAAACTTATCTTTCAAAAAAGCATGCTTAAGAAAAAAAATTCTGGACAAGGGACAGGAACATTGCTCAGTGGGAAAGCACATTCTGTGCAAGTATGAAGTCCTGGGATGTATAACCCAGGCACATCTCTTGTACCTCTGAAGAATTACAGACATTAAGATGGAAACACCATAAATGAGAAAGGGATGAGAGATCAACCACATAGGAATGGACTGGCCTTGCCAGAAGGAATACAAAGACTTCACATGTAAGGAGATTCAGAAGAATTCAGAAGAATTCTGACAGAAACAGAAATTTTGATATTTGGGGGATTATTTCCCCCTATACCTGGCTGTGCTGAGGACTTACTCCTGGCTATGTGCTCAGGGGACTTTGCAATGTCAAGTTTTCAGCAAAGCTCCAATGCCTATGGAGAAACAAGTCATATATTTTCAGTAACCTTTAGTTGTCCCTAGGGCTGGGGTTTGGCAAGATAACAAAAGTTGCTAGTGCATAGTATCACTGTCCCGCTGGAGCAGGCACCAGTCTCCATTTGTCCCTTTCACGTTGAGGGTCAGGGGAATGAAGCCATTACTGGTACTGATTTTGGCACATGGAATATGCCACGGGTAGCTTGGCAGGCTCTGCCGTGTAAGATTCTGCATCGCTCTCTTCCGGGAACTTTGTTTTATGGTCTCTGGATCTTGGCCGCTGATGAGATTACATGGCTATATGGCGCGGGGGGGGGGGGCAGTTTGTGGGTGTGGCTGCCAAGCTACTGGAAAACTGGGGATCTGGGTGGAGGAGGGCAGCCTCAATCCGAGCAGGCTTGGAGATCTCAACCACAGGTTCCGCATACCTAGGTTCCTCCTACAGTTCTTTCATGGGTGAGGCTTCTCCGAGCCTGTGGAAAGTGGCCTTGAGTATGACGGTGGCTGGGTTCTGGAAGTTTTTGGATGCCAGGGCTCTGCTTGGGACAGGGAGGGAAACTCAACCCACTCCCCTCTGAGGATGAAGACAGCCTGGAGCGGGGGCAGGAGATTCTGCCATGTCCTCCCATAGTATGATCACCTGCTTCAAAATCCACATCTCCAACCAACTTGGGTTTAGCAGTGATGGGATCTTGAACTCTGTTTATTCCCACATTAATGACAACAGCTCCTTCCTTAATCATATCTGCTTTGATAAGATTTGGAATGCCTGCAGCAGAGATGACAATATCTGCAAGAATTGTATGCTTGTTCAGCTGTTCTTTGGGGGTGTATTGAGGAGATATTGTTAAGAGTGGCATCATCTCCAGGTCACTCATGTGCCCCATCTATGTGTAGTAATACTGCAATAGGCATGCCAACATTTTTGGATCTTCCAGCCACAACCACAATTCTTCCCTAAGGTTGGAATGCCAGTTCACTTAATTATTTCCCACACACTCCATGGGGCAGCTGGTAACATGGAATACTGGTCCAAACACATTCGCCCTACATTGATGATGGTGAAAGCCATTGACATCCTTGTCTGGAGAAATAGCATTGCAGATCTTTCTCTCATCATGTGCTCTGGAAGAGGCAGCTGAACAAGAAGGCGATCTACATTATCATCATTATTTAGTTTATTGATTAAAATCAATAGTTTCTCTTCTGAAATTGAAACTGGTTTCAAAATTGTCTCACTGTTGATTTCCACATCCTCTGTTGCCTGCGTTTTGTTGAGAACATAGGAGTGACTTGTATGTAGGATTTTCACTGACCAGAACCACACTCAGGTGAGGCCTGAAGCCAACCACTGCCCAGTAAGATTCTGCATCGCTCTCTTCCGGGAACTTTGTTTTATGGTCTCTGGATCTTGGCCTGCCGCACTTCCTGCTTGATCTGCAGGGCAAGTTTCCTTTCAAAAATGACAATAGCTTCATTTCGAAGGGCCGAGTGGTTGAAGGACTGATAGAAGAAGTGGCATCTCGGTGCGGGCCAGAGCAGCCGAGTGGCCAACACAGGCAGCAGAGAAGCAGCAGCCATTGCTCGCACCAGTGCCTGGACCGGGACCCAGGCATAGTATAAGTGTACATAGTATAAGTGGGAAAAACTAAAAATTAGCTTGAAAGGATTTATCTAAGAAAGATTGAATGACTAACGGAATTTGGATTTTAAGCTGGCTGGATATAGTTATTAAAGATTTTGTTTTACTTCACTATCTGCACTTTATGGGCCTCCAAGTCAGTGCTCAGGAAATCCAAAGGCCACTCCTAGTGAGACCCAGTTAATTGGCTCACTGGTCAATACTAGAGCCTGAGGGTACAGTGCTTCTTGTGCTCCTTGGGCTGGGGGACAACCAGGGCCATATCCCAGAGATGCTATGGGGCCTCCACCACCAAATCCTGAGATGCTTGGGAGGTCATGTGATACCAGGAATCAAACTGGCATGTATTCTAACTGCTGCACCATTTGCTAATGCCTAAGAAAAACATTTTTACATAGGTTAAACATAGTCATTCTAATGTTTTTAGCCCATATGAGTTTTGATATATCTATGAGCTAGGTGCAAAATTTAAAATGCTCCCTTAGAGTTCTTTTAAAATCAAAGTATAGTATCATGCTACTGTTTAACAAACATAAGGCAGGGTAAAGAGATAATGGGTAAGGCACTTGCCTTGAACGCATAAGACTCAGATTTGATCCCCCTACCACATAGGGTACCTCTAGGAATGATCCCTGAGAACAGAGCCAGGAAAAAGTCCTAAGTACCACCAAGTGTGGCTCAAAAATCAAAATAAAAAACTTGAGGCAATAGTAAATCATTAGTTTTATTTTAATAATGTAAAATTGTCATAATTACTGTGCATGAGTATTATTGTCATAATTATTGTGCATGAGTATTAATATGTGTTTATTAACATCAAACCTAGCACAAATGTTAAAACAAATCACAAGACTATATGATCCAGCTGGTGACAGAAAAACAATCCAGAGTATAAGCTTGGGGCAAAGAAATAATATAGAAATTAAGGTGCCTGCTTTGCATGTGGAAACCCTGATTTGATCTCTGCATCACGTATGGTCTCCTGAGTACCACCAAGAGGATTTCTAAGCATAGAACCCGGAGTGATTTCGGAGTATCACCAGATGTGGTGCAAAAACAAACACAAAAACTCAGCAACAAGCAAAAAACGTGCTGTGTTAGCTAGCAAACTACCATCTCCCTCCCCCCAAAAGATGAATTTACACATTTTATTTCAAGATCTTTTGTCAGTGCAAAGATAAAAAGCCTAGAGAACTAAAAGGGTATCTTACTTTAATCCAGGAAATAAATACAGTGTAGACAATATCTGTGAAAAGACTAGATAACAGATTAAAACAAAAACTTAGATTTGCCTAAACATATAGATATAGCTTAAAATTAGCAGTAATTGTTTAGTCCACTGTCATAACAAAAGAAGCCATGTATAGAAAGGTAAAACCATGTACCTTTAAAACAAGCAATATACTTTGTAGCTTACGTTACAGGGAAAAAATTCTGAATCATACAGCTCCAGAATCAGTTACTTAAAAAAAAAAAAAAGCCAGTATTTTAGTAGTGCCAGTCTTTCCAGCATACAACTGGATCTTTTCACACCACAGATACACTTTGTCTATTAAGATATTTTGTGGCCCTTTTGAACACTGAAAAGTTTGTTCCAAATCATGTTTTGTGAGACAAACTTCAGGTAAAAACAAATAAGAACATTCTCCACGTATAAAGTCTAAGTAACTTCTGGTATAGATCTGGCTTGGTATTTTGGTATTAATTACACCAGCCCCTGTGATATCTGGCTTTCTACTCTGCCATGTATACCTGAGCATAGAAATTCTCCTTAAAATTCAAAAAAAATGTCCCACCTAATAACATGAAAATTTCATTAAGAACTTTATCCAAGTCTATATTTGCCCAATTTAAGAGTTTCTAGATGACTTTGGGGTGGGGGGGTAGAAAAAGGGGGCTAAGGCACAATTAGCTGTGTTCAGGGGATTA
This sequence comes from Sorex araneus, assembly GCF_027595985.1. Lineage (NCBI taxonomy): Eukaryota > Metazoa > Chordata > Mammalia > Eulipotyphla > Soricidae > Sorex > Sorex araneus. Next base: position 106,899,618 of record NC_073305.1, read on the forward strand.
TTCCTTGTGGTACTCAGGAGAACCATACATGGTGCCTGGAATAAAACCAGCAAAAGCTGTGTGCAAGGCAGACACTTTAATCCCCCCACCCCTTTTCCCTGAAAGATTTTTTTAAAGTCTTAAACTTCATGCATTTATTTAAACTAAAAGCAAGAAAACTAGGTGACAGCTATGTGAAATATTCAATATAAACAAATTTACATGACAGAACAGTAAATGATAATGGTTGACATCAATCTATATACAGAAAATAGCATAAAACTGAAAACTGTACACCATGTTACTTTTCTGACAACTTCAAATTAGAAAGCAAATGAATAAACCTTTCCCTTCTAAAAGCCAAGCATTAATCTTACTAAGCAAAGAATATTACTTTGATATGAAAATATTTAAACTTATTTTAAAAATCTGGCATTCCTTGGCAGAATCAACAAATTCTAACTTCTTTTGCTGCTACTACATAGCTTTATGAGTCTAATTTCATGTTGATGGAATCTGAAGAATGTTAAACACATTCATGTTGTCAGGTATACTACAATGTCACTTTTATCAGTTAAATTAAAAAAGGGGCTTGTGGGTGGGAAAAGTAGTATAGTGGGGTAGGATATTTGCCTCATATACAGTCATCCCAGGTTCAAACCCCAGCTCCCTACATAATCTAAATCCTGACAGAAATTAGCTCTCAGTACAGAACCAGGAGTAGGCCCTGAGCATTGTAGGATATGCCCCAAAACAAAAACAGAAAGTGGCTTGCTCTTCAAGGAGCTAAAAACTGCAAATGACATAAATTTAATTCAATGTTTCTTTCAAGAGATCAGAGATTTTCTTTCTTACCAATCTAAGGACATTTCCCTTACAAATTACTCTAAACCTGTGTCAACTGTTTCTACATTTGCTCAGCTTTTTCACTCCTTTATTCACCTACACTGCCCATGATTTACTTTGTATCACCTAATCATCACTTCTTCTGATCCTGCTCCAAAATGTCAGGTATCGTGAGGGAAAAGAAGATAAGCACATTATAAATTCAGGAATATCTTATTAATTTGAGGGACTAATTAGCAACCCTTTTGGTTCTAAGTGGTACCTAATTCATTATTCTTTTCCTGTTGGCAGACAATTTAGTCCCATTTCCTAACCACTACTCTTTGTACTAAAAGTAGAGTATGCTCCATTGTGAACCTAATTATGTTTCTGGACCAAATAAACCTCTTTCACATCTTCATCTGTTCTTAAAGCCCAGTATCTATTAATTAAGACTCTCATTTTTCCAACTGCTCACCTTGATCCGTAGTTCTTCACAAATTTACCCTCTTTTTATAGCTCTTCTCTCCATTACTACCAAAGTTACTGATTATTGTTTCTACTCCCCATTACTTAAACAAATTTTTGATTTTTAAACTTAGAGAATTTTTAAGTTATATACATGTGACATGCTTATAGTACCAGTGTCTGTCTTACCAACATCTTACAGATTCACCAACTATTAATACATGGCATTTTCTCCATCCCCACCTTTCTTAATTGGCTTTCTCTTCATTTCTTTTTCACTCCCTGTCATACACAAACACACACTACCAACTCATTCCCAGTAGTCTTTTGTTGCATTTAAGAGGAGGCTGCAGAAGTTGATACCCTTACTTTCAATGTTTCCCAGTGTATTTTTTCTTTAAAACAAGGACACTCATCTATGTAAATTGAAATATTAAGAAAACTGCCATCCAGTCTATAGGCAACAAATTGTTTACCCAAACCCCACAAACAAAAATGCTAGATTTTACTTTTATTGTCTTCTTATATAAGTCTGCCTAGTGTATCTTCATAATGATATCTAGGCCATAATTTTGGCAAGGAGACCATGATGAGATTTTCTCCGTGTAGCACTTCAAAAGACATAAAAAGTTTCTCTATCCCATGAGTAAAGCTAACTCTGCAATTTTACTATTTTCAAAGTTTCACTACCCACTCCCCTCCCTACACCCCAATTTAATCCATTAGTATTTTGAGAATATACTTCAAACCAAGATCCTCTATTAGGCTTAGCTTCAGTTGAGGACACAAGTCAATCAGCACATGATGGTTCACAAAAGATTATTTCCTCAGTAATCAGCTAGAAGTCTACTGTAAAGATTAGTTTCCCCATGACATTCACTTGCTTCAATGAGTTTAAGTTCATAGACCCCGATTTTAGTTAAGGTAACAGAAAAGTCCAGGTCCCTTTCTGTCCACATTTAGTTTAGTAAGATGATTTAAAAAAAAAAAAAAAAGAACTGTTGACAATCGTACATATTTTAAGAAAAGTATAGCAAAGTAAAGTGACAGACAATGATGAACACTGGGAAAGGAAGGTAATCAAGAAAGCTTCTAAGAACATTGTATGTGAAGACTCAGGGATATATTTGCAAAAAACAATCCTAGGTAGTACATAGGCTCAGTATCATAATGAGCTTTTACAAACCTGAAGTACACAAAAAAGATCAGTAAATGGAGCATAGGCAGAGGCAAAAAAAAAAATTGTCTTGCAAACATCTCTTTATGTCTTCGAGTAGATTCCAAGTGTCTTGCAACACAGAACATTATTCATTTTAAATCTGACTGGCTGATTCATTATGTACTGAATGCCTATAATATAAACTAAACATTCTGTAATGCACTACAGATTTTGACAAAAGTTTGAGAAAAAGCCATTGCTATTAAAAAGCTCACAACTTAATAGACACAAAAAAATTTACTGCAACAGAGTAGAAAAATCTAATAGGTATACACCGTACTCCATAGTCAGAAAATCTATGCCAAATCTCTTCGTTTTTTCGATTTCCATCTAAGTGCATTACAACTTCACTCTTATCCGTAATGCCAAAACTAACTTTTTGTCAAGACTATTAAAAGATGCTGTCCAAGGCAAAAAACAATCTTCAGTTCTAGTTATACCTGAGGTTCTCATCTTTCATTAAACAGTAATCCTTTGATTTTTTTTGAGATCCTCTTCCTATCTGCTGGGTAATGTGGCTTAGTAGTAAAGCATTTGCCTTGCATGTAAGAATCTGGGTTCAATCCCATCACCAAAAGCAAACAAAAACTTTACAAATTTTTCTAGAGATTCTATGGTAGCAGTTTGATTTACAATTTTTTCCTATAGCTTGAATGAACTGAACTGTTTCTAATCTTTAGAAGTTTGTTTTAAGTCTTCTTACATGAGACACATATAAGAGTATATAATTAATTTCCACATTCAATGAGTCCCAAGCTTTCCTGAGCTTCCACTACCTATTAAGCATTACTACTATTTGGCTACCTATATGAGACCAAAAATTCAACAATCACCTTCACAAACCTGCTAGATCCATTCTTCAGTAAATAAAAGGACTTTCTAATCTGTCATACTAGTTTAAAATGTGTCTACCTATATCTTCCTTTTTATTCCTTAAGTGTTCTTTAAAGGTTCTTTTTGTAATCTGTAAATTCCCCTCCACTTTCAGTGTTACTATATTAAAAGTCCCTATGATCTCTTTAATGGAGCAAAGCCAGAATTCTTTAACAACCAACCTTCTACTATGATGCCAAAGGAGTCATTAAAAATATAGATTCTACTCACTGTTCTATTTCATATTATCTTCAGGAAACCTACACTTTAGAATATCACAAGACATTGATTTTTGTCCCGTACCAACACTCATTCTTGCTTAATGTTGACCTATACTTATTCTATGCCTATACAACAATACACAACTGCACCATTAGTTTCCCAAAGTTTGCCCTAGTCTGTACTATGCAGACATCAACTCAATAGATCTTCCATCTCTAGTAATATTTTTAAATCTTCTACCACAAACTGGTCTAGGTATCTCTTTCCTATGATTCCTCAATCTAGTTTATTCACCCTTTACTAAGCTTCTTCGGCAGAGCCTGGCAAGCTCCCCGTAGCATATTCAATATGCCAAGAACAGTAACAATGATAGGTCTCATTCCTCTGACTCTGAAAGAGCCTCCAATGTGGCACCATTGGGAAGGATGAGTAAAGGGAGGCTGCTAAAATCTCAGGTCCAGGACAAATGGATATGTTACTGGTGGCCGCTCGAGCAAATCGATGAACAATGGGATGACAGTGATACAGAGATACTAAGCTTCTAAGCACATTCTATCAATACTGTCTGTTAACCATCTGTGAACTCTTTAGGAAACAGGTGTGGCTCATAAAACATTTAAGGTTATTAAAGGGATCAATAAAGTGCATTTTGGAAATAAACAGACTCTTCTGCCTTATTGGAAAAACAGATCTGAAAAAAAAAGAAGTATGATTTATAGTCTTTAAAATACTTTTGTATTTTAAGCAATCTGCTTAATACTGAAAGAATACATCAGTTGTTTTTGTAGCAAGGTATATGGAGGATGTTTCCAGTGATGGTAGGGAAACTATGAAGGGACTAGAAATGAATGCAAGGCAAAGAATATGCTTCAGTCCTCTAAGTCATCTTTGTGGCTCTAACTCTGCTTTTCTGGAATAAGTACTTTAAAGGTGATGCTTCTGTACTCATGTTAAAAAAAATTAAAAACTAAAGAGAATTAGAGAAATATCAAACATTGTAACTAGGCCACCTCACTTGCTGAATTTTCCTCATTATTCTACTGAAAACACATCTTTATGATATTCTAATACAAAATATTGATACAATTTTCTGATACAGAATTTCACGATCAATTATAATTAGTTTGGTTTAAATCTTTCATAACATTCATAAGTAAGATTTAACTAAATAAGGGCAAAATTTAAATTTATAAATTTACAAGTGCTGCAATGTAATGACTGCTTACACTGCTTACTATGTACTACATGTGTACTATACTACTTATATGTGTTTATCAGATAATCCCACAGAAATCCTGTGTAATTGGTACTTTTTATCAATTCTCCTCCCTTTTTTAAATAGAAAAAAAAAGTAAAAACTTAAAATTAATGGTGAGGTCATCGATTTAAATTGTGATACTAATAACTGGTAAAGCTGCGAGTTGAACCAAACAGAGGTCATGCTTAATTGATGGTGTAAGCTTAAAAGTTCAGTGTTACACCCAACAGTGTTCAAAAAATGGCTATCAAAAGACACGCCATGCATACTCTACCACTTAGTCATATTCCTATTTCCCAAAACTAACGCTTTCCTGACCAAGACTAAAGTGCCTGTGTTCCTTATCAGAAAGGAATGAAGATGAGCAATTCCTTGGAATAAAGGTTTCAAATATATCTATATAAAAACTTTAATAATGCAAGTACAAGGTCTTTAAGTACCAAATACAAAAAATACTGAATGATCTATTGCTGAATTTTTTATTTCTTTAACAATAGGATGTTCTCTTACAGAAACCTTTCACTAGTCAATAATGATCTACAATAATGCTTTTTCTATCAATTTTAAAGACTGATTCTCAAAACATTAGCAGCTATCGTGTTCCCAGTCAGATGAGGGAAGGCCAACTAGCAATCTACTGTTTAAAATAATATGAACAGCGAAAATTATGTATCCCAGGGCAGGAGTAATAGTACAATGGGTAGGATGTTTGCCTTGCATATGGCTGACCTGGGTTCAATCCCCAGCATCCCACATGGCTCCCCCACGCACCACAGGAATAACTCCTGAGTGCAGAGCCAGGAGGAACCCTTGAGTATCAAATGGTATGACCCAAAAAACAGGGAGGGAGGGAGGGAGGGAGGGAGGGAGGGAGGGAGGGAGGGAGGAAGGAGGGAGGGAGGGAGGGAGGGAGGGAAGGAAGGAAGGAAGGAAGGAAGGAAGGAAGGAAGGAAGGAAGGAAGGAAGGAAGGAAGGAAGGAAGGAAGGAAGGAAGGAAGGAAGGAAGGTAGGTCGGTCATCCTATTGCCACCTCCAATGACAAAAACACAAGAAAGATTTAAAGAACAGTGCTTGCTTATCTTTGAATTTCTTATCACAGAGTAATATGTCAAAATGTGTATCTGAAAATCACCTTTAAAAAACTATGAGGGTTGGAGATACGGTTCAAAATGGCAGCACACATGACTAATGTACTGGATGCCCTGAGTTCAATTCCCCAGCACCTCATGTCCTCCCAAACAACGCTATTGTTCCAAAGCATTACCACTGGGTGGGGTTGAGCAACAAAAAAAATTGGTAGACTATGAATTTGGAATAAGTAATAAACTATGCAACCTATTTTAAAGACATCTTACAAGACCACCAAAAAAGTACAGTGACAAGTTTCTTCTGTTTATGTTGCCAACTAAAGGAAAATTATTTAAAACAGCTTCTTCTTCACTTAAGTAGCATTATATTCCATCCCCCTCAGTTCCTGCCAAATAGGAAATAAAGAATCATAGTTGTAACTCACTGGTGGAGAACTTGTTTCACATGCTGTCTGAGGACCTGGGTTCATTCCTAGATAGAACCTTACCAATTCCTTCCCCCAACCACCACCAACAAAGAAACCAGCCCAAAGCAAAAGCATCAGTAAAAAAGACAGTTATCTACAACTGCCACACTCGACTCTGTTTTAGTAAATAAACAACTGAGTAAGCATGTGGTGAATCAATTTTAATTTACAAAAAAAGAGGTGATAGGTTGGATTTGACCTAAAGGTCAAAAACTCCCTAACTCCTTCCTTGAGAGTGTTGCTTTTCTAACTCATACCTACAATTTAACTAAATTCCTACATCAATTGCATTTTCTATCAAACGTCTAAGAGATTACGCATCAAATTCAAATCAAACCATAATGTTTCAAGAACAACAGATGCTTACCATTATCCCTATCATTAAAAAAAAAAGAAATTCATATGAGAAACTCTGCTAACATAAAAATTGCATAACAGGGGGCTGGAGTGATAGCATAGTGGGTAGGGTGTTTGCCTTGCATGCAGCCGACCAGGGTTTGATTCCCAGAATCCCATATGGTCCCCTGAGCACCGCCAGGAGTAATTCCTGAGTGCAGAGCCAGGAGTGATCCCTGTGCATCACCAAGTGTGACACCCTCCACCCAAAAAACAACTGCATGACATATTTATTTACTTTTGGTTTGGGGGCTAAACCTGATGGTGCTTGAAGATCCCTTCTCAAGGTTCTTGGAAAACTATGCCGTGCAGGGAATAAACCCAGATTTCCAGCACACAAATCATTTACTAAGCACATTTAGCTATTCTCTGGCCTCATATATTTCTCAATTTCAATGGCATAAACGTACTCACCCCAAATAAAGTAAAAAGCACCATGTCTTTTCTCATTATTTCAGTTTACTACCACATTTTAAAGATTTTTTTTGAATAGAAATCCTAAACTTATTTGAGTTGAATCTGAGTGTTAGTGTAATAAATTTGAAATGTCTAAATGTAATTTTCAATATTTGAGAACTAATGACTAGTAATGGGGTATCAAGCACTTTAGCAAATATATCTGTTCACTACTCTCAAAATGCAGAACCTCTCAATAAAATATTTAAAAAATTCACTTTTATTTTGCCTCATAAAGATCAATGGGAAGAAATAAGAAGGTGAAAGGGGAGAGTATTATGGAAATAAATGAAAAGGTGAAAGGGGAGAATATTAAAGGTCTACTAATGCCTAGAATGAATTAAAGCCAGGAGAAAGCTGTTTAAGAACGGTTTCTCACATCATGCTGTTTTGTGTTCTACAGATGACTGAGTATACAGATAGAAAAGTAAATTTAAATAGTCTGTTTACAAGCATATTTACTTAAAAGAGGAATTTCTAATCGTCAGAATGTAAAATTAGCAGCTACTTTCTTCAATGACAAAAATAAGAATTGTCACTTCAACTTTCCACTTTCTTATTCTGAAGAAAATTAACAATCTTGTGAATGAATGCACAGCTCACAGAGCATTATTTAAATACAAGCAAAATTGTGTAGTATTACCCCTAGAGGATATGAAAGTCAAAGCATATTAAAGTAAAAATGTTTCCTAACATTTCTCTAAGTGAGTAATATTTTATCTTTATATTAATAAAATAAATAAGTTCAAGAAGTATCCTTAAACACATCAGATAGCAGAAGAATGAGATGCTGAGGATTCAGCTAGTAAGAAAGAGTGATATGCTTAAAACTTTTTCTACCACTATTTGAAGAGAAATTTCCATAATAACCATATACCTAATAGTGAAACATTTAATAATACACTACAATTGGCTTAAAAAAATTTCAAAATACTTGGCTTCAAAATTAAAATTATTTTATAACAAAAAAAATTCCGTATTCAATTTAATATGTGAAAACTACATTAACTCCTGCTATATCAACTGTTAAATGCTACATACATGTCTTTCAGGAACTTTCCAAATTAGAATAAAGCTCTCCCCAAAGTAAAATCTTCTGTTACAATAAACTGTTTTGCATTAATTCTTAATTTGTTATTAAAAGGACAAACATTAATTTGGTTACATGTTCAACTATATGCAATGTATCATATATGAATTAAGATTTTAAAAGCTACTTACAGTAAATATCCGCCTGCCAGTTCGATCAAAAGTTACACAGTATACAGATGATAAGTGTCCCAGAATTCTTTTATGCATTTTCATGTGCTGATAGACTGCAGTTGGGACAAGTCTCTCAAGCCTGTATTTCCCATTCAACTTCCTTGAAAATAAAGTATCAGCTACCAAAAAAAAAAAAGGATAAAAAATTATAATGCAGAAATTAATTTTCTTCTCATCTTTCAACAATGTACATGCACCAATTTCTCATTAGTTAGCAAAAATTTAAATCTTCTCCTAAATATGACTCCTAGCTAAAAATCTTCTGATCAATAAAACCACTTTATTTTACTTAAGCTAGGCAGTTTTCCTCTTTTATCATACAAGACAATTCAGTTAAATAACCTGTATAAAAACCACAATGTAGGTGCTAGAGAGATAGTACAACAGGTACGGTGCTTGTCTTATACCCAGCCGACCCCAAGATTCAGTCCCAGGTACTCTCTAAAGTCCCTTCAGCCACGGAGTGACCCCTGAATTTAGAGCACCCACTGGATATGGCCTAAAAAACAAGAATTTAAAATAAAATTAAAAATTAATTAACGGCCTCTACCTACTTCCATCATTGATCGGTCCCTTTGGCCCTTGTTTTTCCTGGTCTTGGATATTAGGATAGTTAGGCAAGTATGACAATAAAAGTTAGAAATGATCATTCTGGAAGACAGCAGTATGGATGCAGGTGGCCGGGACAGGTGGAGCAGTGGCAGCTCTTGGAACACTGAACTGGAGCGCACAATGGCACAACAACTACATAATTTTGCGGGAATAAATGTGACAATTCTTTTTAAAGGCACTTTTCAAGGCCAGACTGGCACCTAGAATTGCTGTTGTGCCCCAGAAATTCTCTTGCAGAAGCTGTGCCAGTACTAAAAGCCACTGTGGCACCCATGGCTCAGCTACTAGCAGGGCAGCCCCGCAACATTTCTTCCCTGAGCACCAAGTATCTGTAGACCCAGGATGAGGTCAGGCTTTGTTGGTGCAGTGCCAAGACAGAGAATGGTAGCAGCCCTGAACCTGGTCCTGGTCCATGCCAAAGCTCTGGAGCCTAGGGGTTGCAATAATGCTAGCAGGTTAACCTGGATCCATGGGGTGAATGCATCAGCTGCCTGACAGTGCCTCCAGACTTCCTGATACCCCAAAATCACCACTATGCCTCTGACAGGATTCCAATTACTCAGGACTAAGTTTCCAGAGAAATTAAAACTGCTTGAAGTTAGGTATGTGTGAGTCACATGCACAAAACACATCTGGCTCGGCCATATAATCTCATTTATCGAACTTGCTTCAGAAATGCATAAATAAATCTCAAGAGATCAAAAGCTGCAGTTAATCTTGGACCCATACAAGACTGAACAGACTTGGGGTAGATTGGATGGAGGGGGGGTCAGCCTGGTGTCTGCCCAAATAGAGCCACAGCAGCCGCTTGCTTCCACAATCCAAAACTGCCACCATACTCCAGCCAGCTCCACTGTCTCAGGACAAACCTCACTGAGATATTAATCTGCTGAAAATTCAGATATGCGAATTTTGTGGCTGACATCTACAGGCTTTCCATAGGCTACCTCTCCCTACCTCCCTGTACTTCCGGAAGTGCTAGCAGTCATGTCCACACTCCAAAACCACCATCCAGTTAAAAAACTCCAGCTATGCCTTTCTGATAAAAATTACTGAATGCCTTGAACAAACATGATGACCTTTTAGTACCTGTCTTGAAAACCACAGTGCTCAAAAGGAGGGAGGGAAGGAAGGAAAGAGGTAGGAAAGAGGGCAGACAGAGAGAAGAGCAGAGAGCAAGAGAGAGAGAGAGAGAGAGAGAGAGAGAGAGAGAGAGAGAAGACTGGAGTGATAGTACAACGGGCAGGGAGCTTGCCTTGCACACCTGGGTTGGATCCCAGAACCCCACATGGTCCCCTGAGCACCATGAGTTGTGATTGCTCACAACAAAGCTAGGTGTGGCCCTGAAGCAAACAAAAAAGACAAAAATAAAGGAAGAAAAGCATGGACTCAGGGGGTAAAGAGCCTCAAGCTGAAAGCCTCAACTGTCTGCCAAGCACAATATTTATTGCTAAAAAAATTTAATAAAAATCACGCACGGCAGAGCCTGGCAATTACCTGTGGCATATTCAATATGCCAAAAACACTAACAATAATGGGCCTCATTCCCCTGACCCTGCACGCGACAGGGACTAATGAGACATTACTGATGCCCACTCGAGCAAATCAATGAGCAACAGGACAACAGTGATACAGTGATATAGTGAATAAAAAAAATCACAATGTAAGACATGAATCTAGGATTAAAATTCTGACCTCCTTACTAAAAAAAGGGTCACTTTGAGTGGTATTATTATTTTTTTTTTCAAAAATATCTATGAGATATATTAAAGGGCACTAAAAATTGGACCAGGGGCTGGAGAAATGCCATTAAGGCACTTGCCTGTTTTGCAGATCATGGACCTGGTTCAAACCAACCCCAGCATATGATTTCTTGAGTACCCAGCCAGGCGTCAGCCCTAAGCACTGCAGAGTCAATCACACTCCGAACCCCTCACAGACACACGAAAAGGAGGGAGTAACTTGTACTTTGTGTCAACCAACAATTCTTGAATATTCTTAAGTCTGATATTTCAACTGATGTCCAAATGAAGACCAAAGAATAATTTCATTATTAAAAAATATTAAGAAGACACTGCAGAGAACCAACCCAAGTAGGCCAGTCTCCAGGTCAGATTCTGGAGTCTTCTCTGGCTGGGAAGTCCCACTTACATGAGACTTCCATGGGCATATGAACAACCCAGCTCCACACAGATAGGATGCAGCTGAGCTGACCCAGGTAGGCCCTGTTCCCAGGCACAGATCTCTAGAGCTTTCTTGGAATGGTTGCAGACTGAGTACCCACCCTGCTTTGGAAGGCCCAGTTACACAGCTCCCAGGGCAACATCTCAAATTTCACAATACTGACAGCACAGTAGAACACCAGAAAATTAGAAAGGAAAGTTACACAGAATCTCACTAAGCTCAATAAGCAATAACAATAGCACAGAAGGCTCAACTAGCACCAAATAGCATAGTAAATCCTCAGATAATGACATTAGTAACACTATCATGAGACATGTTCTAGGACTCCCTTTCAATATCACATGTTAATTTATCATATCAAATATTTGCATATCTCGCCTACCAGATGCTAACCTAAGATCCTAATGAGCAGAAATTCCCTCATATTCATTTGTCCCATATTCAGGTAAAAAGTTTTAAAATAAATTTAGTTAATAATAAGATATACAAGATATTTGACTTAATTTTGCTCCCTGACAAAGACAACTATTCATGCTGTAAAGAAATGAATAGACTAACTGCATTTTTGAAGAAAAGGAAATGTCTCTAGGATAGAAACTTTCATACTAAACCAGAACAAGAACTGATAAACAGATATGCCGTCACATAGGAATAAGTTCTCTATGTGATATTTTTATAGTATTTCATCAGATTTTACACTGCTCAGTTATACTTCCTATCACTGGGTGAAGACAGGCAGGGAAGGAAAAGAGCAATTCCCAGCCTCACGCCTCAGAGAATCTCAGGGGGATTCCTACAAAGATTCACCCTCAGCACGCAGGAACACAGCAAACAATGGGAAAACAAGAAGCAGCCTAGTAAATCCTCAATAACTTTAGTGACACCATAGTGAGGATGTTTAAGGGTGTTTGATTAACTCAAAGAAACGATGGCACAGGCAGTCCACAAGCCAAGAAAATATGAGAGCCAAAATAAGAAAGCTGTAAGTATAAACGAAGAGCAATGTAGGTGATATGAAAAACTCAATAGAAACACTGATCACCAGAGTAACAGGAGCTGAGCAAAATACCAGGAGCTTTTCTTTTTCGGGGTGCCAGTGGTGCTTGGGAGGCTAGCAATGGAATGGGGGTCCCAAACCCCTTTGCTAGCTCTCCAGTCCCTCACTGCAGTTTTGATTTGCACTTTCCAAATACTGCTGAGTGTATCTCTTCGTTATTTAGTCAATAATTTCTTATCTACTACTAATCTAAATATGGCACATAATATTCACCTACAGGTCAGTTTTCTCTAGTTCACATCCAGCCATTTTTCAAGGATTGTTTTATTTCTCAAATAACAATACTAATTTGCATGCAATGTAGAAAACAGCGTCAACTAAAGCAATCTTTCTCATATACAGCACAAGAAAACTTTTATACATACATACTTTGAAACATGATATATTTCTTAATGTGGACAGCATCATAAGGGAGCTAAGTTTTTAAATTCAACTTACATTTATGTTCATACTGACATGGTGGAGATATTAAGCAAATTAATTTCAACTACATTTCAAGATTTCAACTTTATTATATTTCTGATAATTTTTTCCACAATACACTTGGCTTTCATATTATGCTTTGACATCTCAGTAAGTTTTATTAATACTTCTGTTTTCCTTCATGATTTCCTTTACTGCTTTAAAGAATCCCCCAACCAGCCAACAATATAATAAATATCCATATGCACTTCCCCCTCTTTTATTTTTTTCTGGTTTTGGGGCCACACCTAACTCTGCTCAGAGATTACTCACAGCTCTGTGCTCAGCGATCACTTCTAGTGGGACTCAGGGACATATGGCGTACCAGGGACAGAATCCACATCAGCCACATGAAAGCAAGAGACCTATCTCCTGTACTATCACTCTGACCCCCACATTTTTTCTACTTTTGCAGTTTCTTACTCAACTCCTTACTTTATCTGAAGTTTAAATATATAAAACATCTTAACAGATCTTTCTTCACAAATATGCAACCATTTGGTTCCTATCTTTCTACCTGTTTCTTTTTTTCCCATTAAAGTTTAATCACATTTGGTACTACTTTACTAGGTCAGTGGCATGCATGTTTATTTATACTGTCAGTGTCATAATTTCAAATCAACTTATTGGAAATACATTTTTTTTGCAATTACATAAACAACTAATATCGTTCTATTCAGTGACATGCTTTCTTCTTATAGCCAGACCCAAACTTACAACACAGATGATTACACTAAAATTCTTTGGTTTTTTTTTTCAATATATAAATCCATAGTATTTCAACCAAGTTCATTGAGAAAAATGGATAGATGACAGAAAAGACTTTACAATTTTATTTTTGACAGTAAGAGTAACCTGACAGGGGGGCAGATAAATAGTACGGGGATAAAGTGCTTGCCTTGCACATAGCCAATCCCAATTTGATCCTGGATACACCTCATTTGATCTGTAACCAGGGCTGGGAAGTGATCCCTGAACAAAGAGCAGGAGAAAGCCCTGAGCACCACCAGCTAGGAATCAAAAACATGCAAAAGAAAAAACAAAACCCAAAAGAGACAACGGGAAAACCTTGTAATTGTATTTTTACATTAAAAAATACATAAAAACCCAGAAAACAAGAATCAAGACAGTAGAACTATCAACTCCTTCTGAAATATTTTAGATCATTTATCTCTGCTACTTTGGAAAGCAGACAAGAAAACACAAAGTTCAACTACAGTAAATTATCCAAGATGAAAATTAAGTACTTAAAAAAAACTCGATGAAGAAAACATATATTTAGTTTGAATTTCATACTTTAAAAAAAGATATTGAGAACATACATGTTATGCAATGTTGGTAATGTCTATTCTGATGTAAATAAGGTATCCCCCATGATACCGCATAAAAAAGGGGGCGAAACCTATGCAATTATAGATATATTTTTAAATTTTGAACAACTAGAATGAACTACATCTTCCAGTTCATAAAAAAAAAAAACCTGCTAGAAAAGCATATGGGGTTTTACTTACCAAAACCTAAACAATCAAATTTTGTGACACTAGTAAAATCATAAGAAAAAAAAAATAAGATATAGTTCAGAAGATCTTTCAGTGTAACTTGGGACCTTTCTTGACTCAGAAACGTGTTGGTAAGGAATCATCACCATCATAAGCATTTCACCCGATTATTTAAAAGAATATTTGTAAAATTCATTTTACAAGATTTTGACTAATTTTATTCTGTGGCTTGGGATACAGGAAACATTTGGAAAACCCCCAGTGGCATTGTTAGTAAAACTATTACTGTACTTCTCAGTTATAATAAATAACCACAAAGATAGTAACTAAGTTAAAATAACAAAGCGAGTGAATTCTACTATGCATGCAGCTCTTACAAAGGACAAAGATTATGCAATTTGCTGATGGAACAAAAGGACACCATGCTGATTCAAGTCAATTAGAAGCAGAGATATAGAATGATCTCTCATAGGTGGGACATAAAGATACATAGCAAGGTAACAAGGGGAAAAAGGCAACGCAATGGGAGAACTGATCCACAGAACTGAGTTTTGGGCAACTGGGGGTGATTAAAAGGACTGTGGTGGAGGGCGGTGGATAAACTGGTAATAGGTGTGGTGCAGGAATAATATACATATAAAACATCATTAACAATACTGTAAATCACAGTACCTCACCTCAAGCAATAGAAAAAAATTTAAAGATTTTTCAAAAGGTAAAAGAATTCTGAATCTCAGTACAAACATTTCATCTTCATTGTTAATACTGAGATCTTCCCAATTTAAACTTACTAACTCAAAGCTACAAGAATTTGAGTGTCCCCTTAATTTTCAGGAAAAAAATTTACTCACAGTCCCCTTAGTACCTTCTATAAGCAAATAGAAAGGGGCCCCTAATTGTACCCAAGGTTACTAGTAACACCCTGAGTTGTTTCAGGGCCCTTTGTAGGAGGTATCACCTATAAGATAACATTGGGTTTGTCCTTTCAGCCTTGCCGCAGGGAACTTAGTTTACCTTAAAGCAATGTCCTTTCTTTATTGGACACAGGAAGACAGTTAATATATTATGCTTTGTAACTTGGGAGCTGATTGACTCCAACAATATTTACTCCTGGGCATCTGCTTTCCGACGAGAAACTGAATGGACAGAGGGCAAGCTGTGAGCTACCCTGGCATCGAAATGGGCAAGGCCAAAGCGCCACAATACTCAGCTATAAGTTGAGAACATGGTCACAGACAAATGCTGTCATGACCCAAAAGTAATAAAAAGACTAGGACCCTGCTGGGGTTAGGAAGACTAACCTGGCCTGAGGACTGTGGTATGGAATATATAGTGAATGTCCTCAGGAAGAACCAAACTTTAAGTCTGATATATCTCTTACTGTGCTCATACAGAATGACATTGCTAGAAATATTAGAAGTAGATTTACTACAACTATTTAAGTGGATTACTAGCTGAGGAAGGAAGAAAGCAACACACCCTTGTTTGGATCCCACCCTTGAGCGAATTTCCTAGTAATCTGGAGTAATCTCCTTAGATGAGATTTTGTTAATCTCCTGGAGGAGTGGTTTTACCCCTATTTGTTGATTTGTTAATGTTCAACCCACCTATGTGTCACCACCCTATGTGATTGCTATATAAACTAAGACTTAACAGAAGTGGGGGGAAGACATAGACGCAAAGAGAAGAAACAGAAGCAGAAAGAAGACACAGAGGCAAGACAGAAGAAGAGAGAAGACACAAGAGGAGAGAAGTCACAGGAGCAGAGCACAGAGCAAAAGAGAATCATCGGAGCCAGAAGCAGGGGAAAGGAAGAGCAAAAAGCGAGTGAGAAGTGAGAGCAAGTAGGGCTCCAGAGACTGAAGCAGAAGGGCTCTGGAGAGAGATCGGAAGAGACCAGAGGAGAGACGATAGAGACACAGAGAGGTCAAAAGAGACCAGAGAGGAGAAGAGATAGAGAGCACAGTGGCACACACAGAAGCAGAGCATGAGGAGCCATCCCAATCCGGTCCATACAAAGCAGCTCGAGAGCACCAAATGTTAGCGTCGAGAGAGAGCACCACCTGGAGAGCCCTTGAACAACACAACACACAACACATCACACCCTCCCCGTGCGTGCACTTTTCTATTTTTTACAATCATCCACTTTGAAAAACTATGTACAAAAGTGAGGCATTAAACACTGAATAAATAAATAAAAGACTACGAGGAAAGAGTAGAAAATACCACGGTTGATGCTAGAGAGGTTCTTACCAAAAGGTCCTGTACAAAAAAAAAGCAATAAAACACTATCATGACAGATGGCAGGTTTTGAAAATAATGGCAGGTACTTATTAAATACTTTGTTACATTCTAGGCATTATTCAAGGCACTTTACATAAAATCTAACTTAATCCTCACCATCATTATAAAGTGGGTATCACTACCATTCCCAATGAAAGACATCTTTTTTTTTTAAGCAAGGTAGTATTTATTGAATGAAATGTGCTTAGAAAGATGTGAGGAGCTTGTTCCTCAAGTCTCTGTAGGAAGGGAGGGAAGGAGAAAGGAAGGGAAGCAGGAAGGGAGGGAAAGGAGAGGAAAAGAAATAATGTGTTCAAAAGAAAACACAGGCCTATTTAGAGTGTGCCAAGAAACAGAGACATACATGCTCAAGGGAGAACATGGGCTTGAAGAGCAAGCTGAGAGATGCTTCTTATCAAAAAAAAAGAAAGAAAAAACCTTAAGAATAAAAAGTACTATTTCCAGAATCTAATCGTAATATGGTCTAATTCCAAAGATTGCATTCTTAACACACACTGCTGCTCAAATAGACAAATGTCAGGAAATATGACTAAAGGGAATTTGCAAAGTTGTTCAGAGAAAATAAATCAGTGAAACCGATTTTAGATCTTCTTGTTTTGCCAAGCTTTCTCCACTGAGCATATATTGTTCACTCAGATTAAAATTTTAATTAAAGTATAGCTCAGTCTATCAAGAAGCTAACATTAAAGTAATATAAATTGTCTGAAGAAATTACTTTCAATACAAAGATTAAGAAAAGTAGGCCCAAGGACTAAAACTGCACATAATTCAAATATATTTAATTATAAAAAAAATTTGGGACTGTCGAATAAAGTATATATACACTATACACAGAAAATAACCACTCTCAGGGCTGGAGCAATAGCACAGCAGGTAGGGCATTTGCCTTGCACGCAGCTAACAAGGGCTCGAATCCCAGCATCCAGATTGTCCCCTGAACACCACCAAGAGTAATTCCTGAGTGCAGAGCCAGGAGTAACCCCTGTGCATTGCCAGGTGACCCAAAAGGAAAAAACAAACAAACAAACAAACAAACAAACAGAAAAACACCACTCTCTATAGGACACTAGGTTGAATGATATAACACAAAGAAGTCACCTCTGCTTTGATGATACAAAAAAGATAAAGAGCTGTCAGTTTTTCTCATGAATCTTATTTTTAGAGATTTTAAAGGAAATAAGGCCAAAGGTGTAGTTCATATCCAATTTTAACAGGATTGTATAAAGAGGAAATTTTAACATTTAATTCCCTTAAGAGACAATTAAAAAGCTACCCCAATTCTGAGTTTACTGCTATTAGTAGAATATGACAACCAAAGATGTGTAACTTGAGGGCCAGATATAATTTGAGAAATGATTTAACACAGGTTGGTTAATTTCTA
The DNA here is from genome assembly GCF_027595985.1 of Sorex araneus. Classification (NCBI taxonomy): domain Eukaryota; kingdom Metazoa; phylum Chordata; class Mammalia; order Eulipotyphla; family Soricidae; genus Sorex; species Sorex araneus. The sequence goes on from NC_073305.1 coordinate 106,917,631, forward strand.
TAATACCATCTAGTCTCCATATTACCCTGCACCAGTAATTAGCTACTGAACAAAATAAGTCACTGTAACAATAAAGTTCCAATTTTTAAATCTCAACAGGTTTGTAACTTTCAAAGATAATCTTGTAATCAAATATTTTACATCCACAGAAAAAAGGAGGGGGTAGAGAGCAAGAGATAATAGAAGAGCAAATGGAAACAATCACTGCAATCACAACTTCCATGAGCCCATCACTCTTTTCAACAGATTAGGGTGAACAGTAACTAATCTCCAAATCTCTACATATTTACATCTGATGTTTGTTTGTACCTCGTGTTGAAAGATACTGTTTTTAAAGTTTTACACCACAAAAATAAGTCTGATAATGAACTCAAATAAATTAAATCAAATACTGAAAATAATGCTGATTCCTAAGACTTAAGCAAAAGTTTCATGAACCAAGGATGTAATAAGAGACAATAAAAGAGACAATAGCATTATAATTTATAAGAATTACACAATTACTACATTGTATTATGCTTCCTCTTTCCTAGTTGATGCTATTTCAAACAGAAGAGAGAGTGATATATTATTTTGAGCCTGTCACTGTCACTATCATCCCATTGCTCATCAATTTGCTCGAGTGGGCACCAGTAACATCTCTATTGTGAGACTTGTTACTATTTTTGACATATCAAATACACCATGGGTAGTGTGCCAGGCTCTGCCATGCGGGCGGGATACTCTCAGTAGCTTGCTGGGCTCTCCAAGAGGGGGGGAAGAATCAAATCCGGGTCAGCCATATGCAAGGCAAATGCCCTACCTGCTGCGCTATCGCTCCAGCCCATTTTGAGCCTAAAGTATTAAAATTTTCTTAGTAATTTAAGAGAAATTTTCTTAGAAGAAATTATTTTGAGTGGACTTCATTAGCAGAAAACCTGCATGCGCCAAATATGGGGTAAGAGATGTACAGAAAAGAAGAAAAGTGACTCAGCAGTGAAGAATCCTGGCCGGTGGGCACCACAAGCTGGAGAATGCTCTGGACCCCAGACCAGGACGACAACACAGGGATGCCCCAGAGAGAGAAGGTGCGGTCTCCCCGCCTTCTCCAGATGGAATCCCTTCGACACTGAGCTTCTACTAACATGGCTCTGGTATGTGGGGACCGGGACTATTTCTCCTTTCCCGATATACAAAAAACTGCTCAGGAATGGCTCCTCCATCCCTGAGTGGCCATGATCCCAGAGGCACACAAACCAATCTTGGAATGCAGACGCTGCTAGCAGATATACTCCTGGGCTGTGAACTAAGCTAAGGCCCCGTACAGCCCCTAGAGGGGAAGAGTTTTTGTCCCTCAGCCTTTTCCCCCTTGCGGCAGCATGGTGACTCTCACCTTTCAAAGACAGGTGGACTTTTCAGAGACAGGTAGAAGCTTGCAGTGATGGAGTGTGCGGGAAATCTTGCGATGAGGGGGGGCAAAACCGGCCCTGCTCCCCACCCAAATGAGACCCCGAGCGGCCGCCCACAAACAGCTCCTCCACTCCAAACAGCCATGATTCCAGAGGCATACAAACCAATCTCGGAACGCAGTGGCTGCTGGCAGAAATGCCTCTGGACTTAATTACTAAAATACCAGAATCCCAAAACCATGTGGCCGCTTTTGCGGCCATGCGACATCATATGCTCTTCATTATCAGCAATAGAAAGCAAATGATCTAATGATGCCTTTTCGGCAGGTCTGACTGTTGGGGAAATTCCAAATAATAATAGTGGGTTTTCTGTCGAAAATTGAGTGTAATCAAAGTAAAGAGAGAAATCATCTGCTACACAGACAGGGTGGAGAGTGTGGGTGTGGGGGTATACTGGGGTTCTTGGTGGTGGAACATGTGCACTGGTGAAGGGATGGGTGTTTGATCACTGTATGACTGAGATTTAATCCTGAAAGCTTTCTAATTGTTTTCATGGTGATTCAATAAAAAAGAAATAAATTTAAACATTTAAAAAAAAGAAAAAAAGCAAAGACATAGATATTTCTTACATTAAGAAAAAATACAGTCTATCAGGGAAGACATGATAACAAAGACAACAGTGAAGTACAGAAAATCTTGAAATATGTAGCAAAGAATCCTAAATGTAAGGGGGTGGGTTATCATGATGTCAGATTAGTGTCTTTGAAAAGCTAACATTTAAACTAAGACCTGAAAAATCAATAGCCAGAGAAGGTTGGAGAGATGAAGGAAGGGCATGTGTGCTGGTCTGAGGCTAGGAAGACAAAACATCCAAACACGAACATGTAGCATACTAACTATTAGTACACAGGGCAGAGGGTAAAATGTAAAACAAAAGATAATGAGAAGTTAGGACTCAGACTACAGAGTCCTTTCTTACTTATGTCAGGCATTACATATTTTAAATATTAAGATGAAGGGTTTTTAATGAAAAAAGGAATAATAAACTATAAAATAATTGCAGTTTTATCTCTTTATCATAGTGAAAAATATATAAGAAATTAAACTGAAGCAAAAGTTAATATTTCAAAAGAAATTCTGGACCCAAAAGACAAGATTTCATTTTAGGAAACAATTATCAGTTTGCCACTGGACTCCTAAAACTTCCTCAAATCATTTAATGCTCTCATTCAATTTAAATACTTATCTGACAAGACACAGAAACTTCAAATTCAAAGACTCCTATACTCAAATCAAATAAATGGTACAGGTGGTAGAAGACTAGGGCATAAGTAATTGCAGCAAAGGCAAAAAAAAGTTATTATGTGATACAAAGTGCTTAAGATCAAAAACAAAATAATCAGGTAAATAACTAAGTAAATTACTGTAGTAGCTCTTGTGGCCGACCCAAGCAAATTACTACCTCTACTAATTTTTAGTTTCCTCTTTAAAATGTGTTGTAAACTCGAAGACATTATACATTAGCATCTAAATTGCCCTTAATCAAATCCACATATGCTATAAAAGTAAATCTTACTGAACAATTTTGTTTTTTGCTTTTTTTTTAGGACTTTTGAGTCTAGATTCTATGAGATGGCACAAGGATTAAGATGCTTGCCTTACATGTAGCCAACCCCAATTCAATCCTCAATACCACATACTACCCTCTGAGCACTACCAGACGTAATCTCTGAACAGAGAGCCAGGATTAAACCCTGGGTAACACTGGGTATGGCCTAAATACAACATGTCTCTTCTCCCTCAAAAAAACCATTTGAGTGTTTACTTCTTTGGGATCATGTCTCCTGCATTCTTCTTTCTTAAAGATTAAATTGCTGCTCTGTTTACATTAAGGATCTATTCAGCTGATTATGAACTTCCCAGTTAGTATGTTTAGGAAAATGCTCAAGATTTAAATCCAAACTCAAAATAAGTCAGACTTTATGTAGAAACAGTTTACTTGCCTCACTTAAAATACATACATATAAAATCAACATAAAATCCAATAATCAATCTGGAAATACAGATGATCCAAATTACATAGAGAAATGAATAAAAACCAGTGCTTTCTAACTGCTATTGGAACTGCTTGCCAGACACATCACAAAAGGGAGAAGAGTGTACTTCTCTCATCACACTTAAATCCTGAAACCAAAGTTCATCTAATATTGACAAAAGAAAATGAAACACATATACAAGAGCAACAATCTAAACTAGACCAAGGAAACTGTCAGTTTCCGCTATCTTTAATGTCATTTATAATTTAAAACACCTAAGCAGAAGGAAAAACTACACACATAACATCTATTTCATACTTTGGCATACATCAGCTTTACTTCCTCCAGGGGTTGACTTGATGTGGGGTAGGGTAGAAGAAATACAAACACACCTTTGGAGTCATTCACTCATAAGTACCTTTTCCCTTTTTTTTTTTAATTTGGGGTGGGCTGAGGCTGGGGCCTGGGGCCTATGATTTGGGACACACATGGTGGTGTTCAGGGGCTATTCCCAGCTCTGTGCTCCAGGGATCAGGAAAAGATGGGGATCAAAATGGGTCAGCTAGATGCAAGGCAAGCAGCTTAACTCAGATACTAAATCTCTGGATCACCTGTTCTTAAAAGTCAAAACAAGAATTAACGGAGTTGTAGAAACAGGGAAAACCAAATTAAAGAAACAAAAAACAGCACTAACTGAAAACGTAGGTATCATTTCATTCTAAAGTTTGTTTCAGTTTATAATTTTATCAATAATCTACTGCCTTTTCATTTAATATTTACTGATACTTAGAATTAGAGCCTTACATAGGAGCTGATCTTCAAAGAATAAAATGTAGTTTCTATCCTTCAGGAGCTAACAATTCTTCAGGAAAAACCAAAGTACATGAACATATTTTCCGTAAAAAGCTCAAAGTATAATTCTGCCCAGTGTTACTTGGGTTTTACATTGTAGGCAATACCATTCCTGGGGGTACGGGAACACTGAAATGAGTCAGCAGGGGGGCAGTTGGAGAATGGAGTGTAGACAGAAGTTGTGTTGGTTCACTCAAAGAAAGTAGATTTCTGGGAAGAGAGGAAGAGGAAGCACTGAGTGTTCCGTTGTTTTTCTCTCCGAAGAGGCAGCTAAGTTTACGGCCTCTGTTTTAAAGGATGAATATAGATATTTATGCAATGGACACAAAACAGAGACACTAGTGGCTAATTTTTGTAAAAACTAAAAAGGAATTATACTCAACTAGAGTACAAGGAAACAGATGAGACAAGAAGGGAAAAGTAGGAAAAGATAATTTTTATGAGCTATATTCTAACACTGAGAATTCTCAAAGTTACTGGAGAGGTAAGATATGACATGATCACATTCATATTTTACAAAGATTAGAAGCAGCTATTCTCAATTTTGCACCAGGGACACTTGGGAATGGCTAGAAACATTTTTGGTTGTCATTTACTGATGGGAAAGTAAGGAGGAATTACTATTAGCATTTACTGGGAACAGGCATGAATGTGTATAAACCATCCTATATAATGCATAGGACAAATCCCATCTAAAACAAAGAATTATCTGGCCCAAGATATAAACGCTGACAAGATTAAGAAACCGTGGTTTTGAACTAAATCCACTAATAGAGGAAGACTTCTGGCAGGAATCAGGTGGCCTTTAAGTTCCAGGAAAGCACATCCCGTGTTCTTGTTTAACCAGCAACTCCATATCCTAGCCTGTTCCAGACACAGTAAAGGGACTCAAATTTTACTTGATAAATGGTATAGGCAAGAAGTACAAGGCTTGAAATATGGCCAGGGCAATAGTAATGAGAAATAGTTTCAAGAGACAATGAGAGTAAGTGTAACAGACACAAAATAGATACATTTTTAAGAATTATTTCTCTGGGCTTGTAGTAACAAGTTTGAATCAAAACATAATGTCTTACTACAGACATTAAATTTGTAATCGACATAAGTTACTAAAATATAGTCCAAAAATTAGCAAGTAGTTTGAAAAGAATCTAAGAGGGCAGAATCCAAATTACCAGCACCCAAATCTTAAATGATAGCAACATTTTCAATTAAAAATGTGAGTAATATCCCTATCCGACCATTTGCCCTGTGCCTATCCCTACTTCTAAACTAGCAATCCATCCCCTTGCCCCTGCCAATAAATAAAAAATGCGAAGTGTAGTATGTTATTCTGGACTGGGTCTTGGAAGAAGAAAAAAAATCAGTGGGACTATGTGGTGATATATGAACAAAGTCTGGCATTTATTACGCTACAGAAAACTATAGATTTGATTGTGCATTTATATAAGTGGAATAGTGTAATAAGTCTACTTCTGTTATTGACTTTACTTAGCATATTAAAAGAAGTTTCAAGGTTTATGCATATCTGGCATGCAGCAGTCCTCTTCTTTATATTCCATTATGGATAGGCCATATTTTGTTTCATTATTCATTAAGTAATAGAACTTTTGCATGGTTCACATTTCTTAGTTTCTATAAATACTGGTTCTGTGAACATTTATGGGCAAGGTTGTTTTAATGTTTTGTTTTTTGGGCCATACCCAATTGTGCTTAGGAGTCACTCCTGGTGCTTGGGGAAGAATATGTGGTGATGGGGATCAAATTGGGGCTGGGTTAGTTGCATGCAAGGCATGCACTTTACCACCTGTACTCTCTCCCACTACATAACCTGAAAATTTTTTCATAGGCAGAACTCTTCATTTTTCGTGCTATATACTTGCTATTGAGTTTGCTTCATCATTTATTTGGTAACTCTTAGCCATTTCCTCTCATTTTTTAGGGCTGGAGATTAACCTGGGGCCTCACCCACGTGATCTGTGTGTTTATTTTAACCTTTTGGGTAACTACCGGACTGGTTCCCAAAGTGGCTGTAGCATTTTATATCCATAGTGTATGAGGGTGCCAATTTAGCAACATTCTTGGCAAAATTTATTATTTTCTGATATTTTAATTCTAACCTTCATAATGTGAAGCGGTATTTTGTCACGGGTTTTGATTTGCATTTCCCTGATGGTTATTGATGTTAAGTGTCTTTTTATGAGCTTTCCAGCTATTATCAGATTTTTTGGAGAGTATTCAGATCCTTTTTTCTTAAGAGTTTTACCATTGTAGCTCTTACATGTAGGTCTTGGAGGTCTTTTATTTATTTATTTTTTTTAAGTACCGGAGGTCAAACCCTAGGCAAACATGCAGTCTAGTACCGAGCGAGCCATCTCCTCAGTCATTTGATTCATTTTGAGATAAATGTATATATGTTGTGAGGCAGGGAGTTCAAATTCTTTCTTTTGCATGTGCATATCCAGTTAGCTCAGTACCATATATTTAAAAAACTATTAGTTTTCCATTAAGTTGTCCTATAACTCATGTCAAAGATGAGTTGACCATAAATATGAGTTTGTTAACGGGCTCTCAGTCCTGTTCCATTGATCAAGATGTCTGTTCTTAATGCCAGTGTCATACTGTCTGGGTTACTGCAGTGATGTAACAAGCTTTACACTTAGGAAGCGTGAGTCTTCCAATTTTATTGTATATTAAATTGTTTTGGGCTATTCTGTGTCACTTGAATTTCCATCTGAGTCTTAGTATCAGTTCATCCATTTCTAGGTGAGAGATGATATAGGAGTTGAAGTGTCTGCCCAGTTTGAATCCCTTGCACCATACTTCCTGAGCACTGCAGGCTGTGGCTCCAGAACAAACACAAACCAAAACACTTGTCAGTTTCTTCAAGAAGTCAGTTGGAATTTTAATAAGGGCAGTACCAAAGTAATTTATTTTGTATTGCTTGTTATGAATAATCTGCTAAAAATGATCCAAAAAAGTTTGCTTAGAAGAAAATATGTAAAAATTGTTGTGTTTCACCCAGCAGCTATTAAGACAAAATTTAAAAGAAAAAAAATCTGAATCTTATGATTCAGACTCTGGGATTATATGAAATGATTCATTTATCAATATAAAGGCCAAAAGCTTGAAGAAACCTTTTTCTCATTACCATATCCAATTCACAATTTTACAGCAATGGTAATACATTAAGAATTGTTACATACCGAACTAATGACACTAAGAACTATAATAGTTATATAGTGATTATATAATAAAAATAGTAATATTAATAGTAGGTTAATTTGAATTATTCCACCTTCTTTCAGTAATATTAAGAAGTGCAAATTTTAAAATAACAAGCAAATCTGGTATTCTAGAACTGTTTTAAAGTAAAAAGTAGTATTTTTTCCAGATAATATAAGTCAAAGGGAAAGAAATATTTATCTTAAGCCCTAAAATGAAACAAGTCTTTGTAAAGATACAATTGTTTACTGTGAACTGAATAAAAAGATTTTGCTTATTTTTGTTTTTGTTTTTTGTGGTGCTAGGGATTAAACAGATCATCCACATGCAAAAACTGACTCTTCCATTAATTCACTCCTCTTCCTGTTATCTGAATGTATCCTATACTTCTCTGCTATGACACAAAATACAAGTAATTTTTGTGGTATTTACTACCAATACTATATATGCATGTGTCAGCAATATTTACTAGTCTGACCATCAACAATAAGAATTCTAGTTAACTTTTATTAAGCATCTTTTTCCAAAAACTCGCTGCTACTAAATTTGAGTAAACAAATGTTGCTACTTCAAGGTTTACCTTATTGAGAATAAAATTTAGAATAGAATGAATTTAATCTGGCTTCATGACTGCCTATCATATGGATTATATGCTTATTATCTGCTTATTATATGAATCTATGGTTTTTCAAAAAAAAAAAACCTTCATTTTACCCTCTACAGGAAAGATAATTGTTTATCTACCCTTCTTTCATGAAAACTGCTATCCTCTAGCACAACTGTCTAAGATTAAATATCCTCAAGTGTCTTAACCCATTTTTAATAATAATTCATTATAGCAAAATTATAGAGAAATCACTGGACCAGAATAACTATAAATTAAAAGAAAAAAAGAGGGTTGGTAAAAGTTTAAAAGGATGGACTACAGGTCACACATGTGTGAGGTCCCCGTTAGAACCCAAGACCTGAATGACCACCAAATCCAGGCCAAGCAGCACACAGCAGAGACTGCTGGCCCAAACCTGAGCAACACCAGAGGATAAAGTATTATTCAGAATAGGTCCTTAGTTACCCTGCCATGCACACCCCCTCCCCACATGCAATTCATAGTGATTTTGTATGGGTGATATTTGTGTGGGCACATCACACAAATATAACTAAAGATTACTTAGGAAAATAGGTCAAGATAATCCAGAATACGTAAGAGATACACACAAAAAAGGTATAAAATACCCAAAAACTCGTAATATAAAAAGAGATTATAATAAAGATAAAGGTAGAAGTACACAGCATATGTTAAATTATAATCCCAAAGAAAACATACTTCTAAAAAATGACAAAGTTTGCAATTCCAGTAAAAACATTAGATTAAAGAAATCAAGTAATAAATCTTACACTAGAAAACTAGTTTGGGTAATGTTATAAGGATTTAGGTAGATGGTCTGGTGGCAGTATAGGTAAAGAATAAGTCTGGAAGGCATTTCAAGAGTAAGATCTACTAACATCAATTTTCCTTCTTTAAAATTTTAAAGTCAAGGTGGGGCAAGAAAAAATAAATTTTAAAGGCAGTAAAATTCACAAAGCTTTAAAAATATTTAACCAAGTATCTTTGTTTCCCATCACTGTAATTAATACACATTTTAATAGTTGCACTAGAATCAACCAACCTACCAACAACTAATTAACCTGCATTACGTATAATACATATAATCCAGAATTATATATAATGACTTCTTTACTATTAGGATTAACCAAAAAAATCTGAGTCTGTAGTGTTGGAATGCTGTATACATGAAATCCCATAATTAAATTTACTATAGATCAAGGTGCCTCAAATAAAATTTGAAAAATAAAAATTGAGGGGGGTGGACTTGAATGATAAATAGTACAGGGGGTTAAAGTGCTTGCTTTGCATGCAGCCAACCTGGGTTCAACCCCCAGCATCCCTCATGGTTCACTGAGCACTGCCCAAAATGGCTCCTGAATGCAGAGTTAGTATTAACCTTTGAGCATTGCCAAGTATGCCTAAAACACAAAAAATAAAATAAAAATTTTAACTGGGCAAAAAGGCAAATGCATAAAATGAAATTTTGAGGTTTCTCTACTCAAATGATAGTGTGCACAATACGAATTATTTTTTGTTATTTCATGCAACTAAAAACCATTTGTATTTTCTGAAGCTCTTTGAGAAAGATTAACAACATGGTAATGAATTCAAACAACTCACCAATGCTAGGTGGGCTACCATAGTTAATTGGTGACTCAGGTGGCCTTCCACAATGTAATGCAGCAAGAGCAGATCCTTTCCACACAACATGCTTGCAACCTATGAAGCAAAAGTATTTTTATGAACACAAAGATAGGACATACAAAAAGTGTGAAAGAAGTCTACATTCCATTAAGAAGTTTTCATACTTTTATTTGTGCGAAGCAGGGACTGCCTTCCAGCTCCTAACAAAGTTTGTACTCCAGGAACACTCTGGGGAATTTCTTGTTCCAGAAGCGGTCCTAATCGATGACATATTTGCAGCAAATGATCAGGTGCTAAATGTCTGTAATACTTCACCTATTTTGTGGGGGTGGAAAAAAGAAAATATTTGCTCAAGTGACATAATTCCATATTAGTACATAAAGCATTTTTTAAAAAATAGTATTTTGTTTCACTAATCAGTTCCTGAATGATTTGCCTTTCATTCTGTGAAATTACTTCATTCAAACAATGAAATAGTTACCCCAAACATCATTTTAATCTACCAAGGAAAAATACTAAGAATACAAGAGCTGGGAAAACAGCTCAAACAGCTAAGAAGTAGGCTTTACACAGAAGAGATCTGAGTTAAATCCCTGAGACTACCTGCATGGCCCCTAATATGTGCAAACTCAGGGCCCTGAATGTGCTTTATCATTGAAGTCATCTCCCAAGACCCTCAGAGTGTAACAATCTCCAATAAAATTTAATCAAATTATGATTCTCAGCATTATGAGTATCTAAAGCAGTACTTCCCAAAATTATGTGGCCTACTGCCCCCTTTTCAGGAAAATATAATCACTCATCAGGCCTTAAAAATCTACCTCTTTTAAGGTAACAGACTGGAGCAATAATATAATGGCTATGTGGCCTGCACTGCAGCCAACCCAGTTTCAGTCAACCCGGTTTCACTCTCCAGCACCCTGTATGCCCGCCCTCCCCTCCATTCCTCCCACCCCCTACCCCCCCCCCCCCCATCCTGCCAGGAGCTTCCTGAGTACCAGTGGGTGTGGCCCCAAAATACAAAAGAAATAAAAATAAGGTAACAAACACACCTCCCATCCCCCACATCCCCACTCAAAACACTTTTCTCTCTCTCTCTGTCTGTCTCTGTCTGTCTGTCTCTGTCTGTCTGTCTGTCTGTCTCTCTCTCTCTCTCTCTCTCTCTGTCTGTCTGTCTCTCTCTCTGTCTGTCTCTCTCTCACTGTACACGAAAGACCCCTTTCACATATGAGGACCAGCACCTGTACTGCTTAATGACAGTATAACCAAAGCGGCAGAGCAGTAGTTTTCATCCTTTCTACACCTACAAACTGACAACAGTCCATAGATACCATAGTGGGCTGAGGACCACTGATCCAGGTAAGCCGAGTCTTAGTCCTGGATGAGGTGGAAATTACATGTAAATACAAATGAGACTTCAGTTTGAATAGTGATTAGCTTTTAGACTTATTATTCAGAGTGCAACATAACTAAGTTATATGACTAGGGTAAGATTTTATTTGATTATTTGGTATATGTTGTGTAGTTCCCCGTAAGCAGTGATATAATGTTGTATGGGAAGATTTCAAGATCACAGTGTATTTGTGAAACAGCTTAAAGTCTCCCTAGCACCCAGGAGTGTCACCCATCCAGCCAAAAAACAAAACAAAAACCAAACAAACAACACTGAGCTAGGAGTGACCCCTGAACACAGCCAGATATGACACCAATTTTTTAAGTTGAAAATGTCATGTAGTATGTTTTCTTTGCAATGTTTCATCTGATGCCAGATTAATACCCAGAGTTACACACACACACACACACACACACACACACACACACACACACACACACACCACACACACACACACACACTCCATTTCAGAGCCATACTCCTAGTCAAGCGACATATATGTATATATGTATAATATATATATATTCTAGTTAAGCAATATATATAAGATAATGTATGTATATATTTTGAGTGGTATTTTCCCAGTAGCGCCAAGGCACATACATGTCAATACTTGGCCCAGTTGTGTGTGCAGACAATTTAATTCTGTGGTACTGCCGGGAGCAGGCTACAACCAGTGGTGCAGGTCTGAGAGTAGGGGTGGGCATATGGTACTGGGGACTGAACTAGGTACTTTACACCATGCAAAGTACAGGCTCTATTCCTTTGAGCTATCTTCCAGGCCTCAGCTTTAAGAGAAAAGGAACTCCTACCAAAGTTGTGCTGCACTGGCATTAACCAATCTGCCTTTTTTTGTATGTTAAGGATATGGCAAGCCAAGTAAAATATGAACATATGCATATTCAATTTAACTTGTGATATAGAATACATGTGTAAATTTTTGATTAACTGCTACCTATAGGGCATCCTGCAATATTAGGGTCATGAAATAAAACTTGGTAGAAATACTAATACATGGACCATTTTTTAAGTCAGTCACAACCAATTTAATTAGCATGTGACCAGATTAGATTATCTTTAAACAATGAAACAGAATAAAAAATATTGCATACATTATGTGCCTGCGCATAAACACAAGCAGTTGTTTCCTCCTGTCTACTACTTGTTTTATTTTTCTGATGGGAGAGTTCAGAGGGTTTAGAGCCATAAACTCTCAGGGCTCAGAGGCTACTCCCAGGTCTGTGCTCAGGAGTGACCCTGGTGGTGCTCAGGGACAATATGTGGCACCAGAATTGAACCAGGGTTGGCTGTATATAAGCCTCTAAGTTCTCTCTATAGCCCTACCAACTAAGTACTCTCAACAAGGGGGAAAATTAAAAACAAAAACAAAAACAAAAAAACCTTGAAAAACATTTTAGTAGACTCTTACACAGCACCAACCACACCCTTGAGACACAATATGAAGGTCAGAGTGAAGGAATTTTCCTATATAGGGCTCCTGGTTACCAGAAACACCATTAAGTTGGCAAAATGGAAACTATGGCCATCAACTACCCATCTGTTGACTTCAACTACACACTCTACATGTTCCAGTTTAAGTTCATCCACACCAAGTTCACTCAGTCAAGGTCAAGAAGAAGTCTGTCTACAAGGAGCAAGATTCTGCCAAAAGCAAAGGGATGATACTGGTGATAAATGACACAGTCCACTGGTGTCCTCACTACAATGGAGAAAGCTGGGGCTCACTTGAAGGGTGGAGCCAAAAGGATCGTTAGCTCTGTCCCTTCTGCCAATGCCCCCAGGTTTGTGATAGGCATGAACTACAAGAAGCACAACTCCCTCCAAACTGTTAATGACATGCACCACCAACTGCTCAACCTCCATAGCCAAGGTCATCCATAATTCTGGCATCATAAATAGGATCATGACCGCAGTCCACATCATCACTGTTACCCAGAAGACCATGGAAACTGGCACGAAGGCCAAGGGTGATGCAGAACATATCCCTTTGCCACTGGCAGTGCCAAAGTTGTGGGTAAGGTCTGGAGCTGAGCAGGAAGCTGGCAAGCATGGACTCTCACTTCCCTACACTCAATATGCCAGTCATGGGTCTGATCTGTGGAATGGAAAAAGCTATCAAATATAGCATGAAGATGGTTAAACAGGCATCACATGTGTCCCTCAATGGTATCCTGGGCTACAATGAGCACCACATTGTTTCCTGTAACTTTTAACAGTAACACCCACTCCTCCACCTTCAATGCTAGGGCTGGCAAAACCACTATGTCAAGCTCATATCTAGGTATGACAGTGAGTTTCCCTACAGCAAGAGGATCATGAACCTGATGATTCACATGTCCTCCAAGGTGTATATGCCCCCAGGATCACCAGCACCATAAAAGACGAGGGCCCCAGCAACTGAGGAATCCTTCCCCAACTCTTTTCAACACGCTGAAAATCTCATGACCCAGTAGTTTCCTTCCTAAAACCCCTGAAGAAGGAGGCCATACTTAGAAGTCCTATCTTGTCATGTACCATCAATAAAGTATATTGCACCATCCCCAAATAAAAATAAAAGCTTCCCCAATCAAATATTTAATTTTGATATGAAGTTTTGTTTGTTTTTTGCTTTTTGGGTCACACCTGGCGATGCACAGGAGTTACTCCTGGCTCATGCACTCAGGAATTACTCCTGGTGGTGCTCGGGGCACCATAAGGGATGCTGGCAATCAAACCTGGGTCGGCTGTGCAAGGCAAGGGCATTTGCCTTGCATGTGGCCAACCCGGATTCGATTCCTCTGCCCCTGTGGGAGAGCCTGGCATACTACCGAGAGTATCCTGCCCACACGGCAGAGTCTGGAAAGTACCCATGGAGTATTCGATATGCCAAAAACAGTAACAAGTCTCACAATGGAGACGTTACTGGTGCCCGCTCGAGCAAATCGATAAACAATGGGATGACAATGATACAGCGATAGTGAAAGTTATATATCAAATGATATCACGTTATATGTCAAATATATATTTAAATGCTTCTAAAATTTTTAAGAATCAAAGCTTGGAACTCGTGTTATCGTTACAGAATTTTAAAACATATATATAACATCTTTGCTGATCTTGTAATTTACCAAAATCTTAAGAGAAATGCTAAATTTCAACTGCTAATTAAAAGAATATTATGGGGAAGGGCTCAGGAGAGGCAGGGGTTGGGGCCACACCAGCAGCTTCCTCCTAGCTCTGTACTCAAGGGAGCACTCCTGGAATGCTGGGTGGGAGATGAGGAGACAGGATGGGATGCTATATGCATGCCACAGAATGAACCTGGGTGAGCTGTGTGTAAGGTCCTATCTACTGTAACTATCTCTCTAATCCAAAAACAAATTTTGACTATTTACAACATAAAGTTTGAAGACTTTGGGAGGAATTGTAAAAGTATTGCTTAATTATGCTGGACTCTAAAACCAAACCAAAAAAGTTCTGCTTTTTAAAAATCCATCCTGAAGTTCTTTAGTAAATATTATCTAAACAGTATTCTGAAGAAAACTGGAGCAAATAAAATGTACTATTTTCATTCTCTTTTCCCTGATTATAGAGTTTTCCAGAAAAGACATGACACATGATGTCACTGAATGAATGCAGCAACAGACAAGATCTGTCATACTAAGTCAGACAGAATCTGTAATACTAAGTCAGAAATAAAAGTCCCACCAAAAAATTTTAAAACCTATTTCCACAAAGAATATGAATTTATTATTTAGATATTTTATATTTCTGATTTAATTTTTAGTGCCAATTACAAAGACCAAAGTTCATATAAAGAAACTATTATTTTTTACTGACAGTAGCTTTACTTTTAAGATTAATTTGGGGGAAAGTAAGCAGTTAAATTACTTCATTTCATGTTGCATTATCTGCTTCACTCTAATGACTCTAATGGCATAAGATCATGAGTGATTACTTATTTAAGGTAACTAGATGTCCTTCTTAACTAAGTTAATGAAGAATAGCTATGTAGACAACTCGGGCCATTGTGTCAAATTTTGATAATTTAAAACAAAAGAGTCTGGCATTCAATAGATGGTCAGAAAATATAGGCAGAACTTAGTAATACATGGAAGAGTTTCTAATATAAATATACAACTACCACCATCAGTATGAAGATTTACAAAACACAACAATGTTAAATATAAACAATCCTGAGGTAATTCTATTGAGTTTTGCTTAAGATACATCACATTTCCCAAACTAATTTAACCACAGGCTGTTGTTCCCTAATAATTTCACCTACTTCACTCAAAACTAAACTTTTTTTAACTTTTTAAAGGGGAAAGAAAGCTAGAAAAAGGTTCGCAAAATATAAAAATTTTCAATTGTATTTAAACTTAAATTTTTCATAAAATTATTTACTTAAAATGAAACTAAGAACACAGTCATAGCTCTGCAGTCAGTGACCCAGGTTAATACCCTGGCACCCTATCTCATCTCCCAAACACTGCTGGGTGTAGGCCTCACGGCCTACATACCACTAACCAAAGAATTGAACCTTCAGGCCTGCTTGCCCAGAGCACGTAGGGAGGCCCTCCAAAAATAAATAAAACTCTAAAGAGAAAGAGTAGCATATTTAGAGTATCTTCCAGTTCTCAACTTGTATGTAACTATTCTCATGATTTTGTTTAAATTGATCATATTTTCTTTTGGAAATTTTACTCTAATAAAGCTCATTACTTATTATTAACTTAATTATGGTATTGTTTTAAAGTGTCCTTGCAAAACACATTTAGGTGCTGCCTGGAAATCTTTATTAAAAATATCTGCACCTTTTAAGACAATATAGTTCTACTTTATTGGACTTAATTATCTTTGATTTAGTCTGTTTTCAAGCTTTCAAATTTGATTTTCATGTTAAAGCTACAAAAAAATACTTTCTGTGATTGCACTTCTACTTTGAGAATTTATGAAAGTGTATTCTTTTGAAATTTTTTACTTACCTACCTACCTCTCAAATCTCAATCTAAGTTTCACTGCCTTCCATGGTCTGTTATACCCACTCTGTCCCTTTTTATTGGATTTTGTTTCTAAAGCTTATTATACTCTTTCTGTATGTCCCTTTACCTCAAACTATCCTCCCTCCAGGTCTTTACTATACTTTTATCAATCTGTCTTACTATCTTTTGATTATTTAGACTTAGTAAAAACCTAATGATAGTTAAGATTCCTCTTCCTCCCCTAAAACTCTAGTACAATCTTGCCCTGTTCAAAGCACTCATAAGCCCCGACCCTACATGAAATTACTGATTTACTTCCCTATGTCTTACATAAGATGATAGGGGAATAAATGTCCTTTATCTGTAAAATTAATAACCCATGTGATACTTAAGATATAAGTGTTTAAGTCATCAGTTTAATATATAAAAATATGTAGAAAATACTAAACTTTCCTTCTCTATCTTGCCATTAAATGGTGAAATTACATGAACTTTAGGAACCCAGTTCCAGACCTTATGCCATTCCATAATTACTTTTTTCTTCCTTTTTTTTCATTTTTTTTCTATAATTACTTTTAACAACTCTCATGTCAATGATACGTAAGTTATACTCACAGTTTAGTCTTCTAAGTCCCAAAGCTTCAACACAACACTAAACTGAATTCACAATCCTCACAGCTAACAAAATGCTCCCATCTTGATTACTGTCAGCACCATCCATAAGCAGTCATAATTTTTATTTTGTACATACTTTTACAATGTCTGTTCCTCCTTATTTCATTCCCAGTGGCCAAGAAGTCACCGAAGTGATTTTTCTTTACCTCTAATTTCAAATTATCTTTGAAATAAACAGCAATCATCCCACATTCACTCTATTTTCTACACATTCAAAGCTATTCTGTAAATTAAATACGCATTCCGAAACATCTGATCCTACTAATTAACACTCAGAGGTTCACCTTGCTTTTCCTATTTTTTTCTACATCCTTAACCTAATCTGAGTCTTCTGATACATTTATGGTTTGTTCATGGTTCATTCCTATTTCATCTGCCATTTTCCTAATCCTATACTCCCCAGCATCCAAAGCTCTGCTATAACCGCTTTTATAAAAGTTTCATAAAAGCTCTGTGTTCTACCTGAGCACTGAGCACTCAGAGCTGGGGTGCTAATGCACTAGAGATCTACCCAGCACTACTGGACTGAAAGGTGTGGTGCTAAAGATGGAACTTAGTAGAGCTTTCTACATGTCAAACATGTGCTCCGTCATTTTGAGCCAGTCCCTATGACCAATATTTTAAACCACTGTATCACTGTCATCCCGTTGCTCATCGATGTGCTCGAGAGGGCACCAGTAACGTCTCCATTGCGAGACTAGTTGTTACTGTCTTTGGCATATCAAATACACCACGGGTAGCTTGCCAGGCTCTGCCATGTGGGTGAGATACTGTCAGTAGCTTGCTGGGCTCTCTGAGAGGGGCGGAGGAATCAAACCCAGGTCGACCACGTGCAAGGCAGACACCCTACCCACTGTACTATCGCTCCAGCCTAATATTTTAAATATGAAATAATTTTAAATAGTTTAATTTAAATTAAAAATCAAATAATAGTTCATGGGGGTCAGAGTAGTAATACAGCAGGGAGGCATTTGCCTTGCACATGGCCAGGGTTCAGTCCCTGGCACCCCACATGGTCCCCCAAGCCCCACCAGGAGTGATCTCTGAGCACAGAGCCAGAAGTAAACCCCGAGCATCACTCAGTGTGCCCCCAAAACATAAACAAGGGTAGCTCACGACTGTACGTATTTTCACATTGTAAGACCTTTTGTACATTTGTAAGACCTTCAGTGCCTTTAATAAAATGTAGCTTTTTCATTTGAATTCACTTTATTTACCAGGAATTAAAAGGAACAGCTGAAACTATATCATAATAAAATCCATTATCCAAAATGTTTGTATTTGGGTTCTGAGTGACTGCCTGTACACTATTATCTGGGGGGAATAAAGACAAAACCTGACATTCTCAATTGTAATGTACTATTACTTTCCATGAAATATGCTATTGCTTTCCAGAAAGAGCTACTTTCAAGCTCTTTGGGTACTTATACATTTTTTAAAATGGGTTCTGAAGTACTAGTAACTCTAACAAAACAAATACATATATTAGCTCCACACCAAATGCTAGACCTTAAGATAAATGTGGTAAATTTTACATGTAAAAGCTTGAGCCGCTGCCCCTGTTTTGGTTTGAAGTCGACACCCAACAGGGCTCAGAGCTCAGAGATTGCAGAGGACCTCACAGGGAGCCAGAAATTTAACCCAGCTTGGATGAATGTAAGGCAAATGTCCTGCCCAATGTACTACTATTGGCCCCTAAACACTTTAGATGCAACATTATTATTCCCATAAGAAATTATTCCTAGGGTGACTAGGGTGTCAGTGGCCAGATGTCTCAATGGCTTAAAGCAGTTGTCTGAAAAGTGCAAGGTCAGGAGTTCAAACTCTAGTGCCATTGCATATGCTGGGTTTATCAGGACAATTCTGTTGTTACTGCTCCCCGGGAAAAAAGAGCATAGAAGATGGCTGAGTGGCTTGAAGTGGCTTGAAGTGGCTGACAAATGCAAGACAAGTTTAAGTTCAAATCCCAGTTAAGGCAATCTTCTAAGCTCTGCTAATGAGGATTCCCACCAAGAAAGAGTCCCAAGATGGTCTGGTGAATTAGTTAAGTGCCTGAGCATGGACGGTACTTTGGTAAGGCTCAGTGCCATAGACAGATGGAGGCAATCCTGAATGCCCTAATTCTAGGTCTCCAACAGGGAAAGAAAAAAAAATATTATAGCTCAAAGAGATAAAATAAACTTGCACACAGTTCTAGAGGACGAAAGAGAGGAGTGCTAAACCAAGACAAGCTAACTCCAAAGCACTCAATCATATTGCTCTGCAAATTACCTATGGTCTCAAATATTTATCAATGGATAAGTAAACTATTAAACTAAGTATTTCAAACAATTTTCTACACAAGCATTGAATAGACTCCAAGAGAAAAGCTCTAAAGTTCACTTTCACAATTATACAGTCTAGCACAAAGCATAAATTTCTGTAGGTAAAGGAAACACAACAATCTCAGGACAAAAGTGCAAAGAAGATAAATAAGATTACAATACAGCGAGGACCCTTTTAAATACTTTCTCCCAAATTGGTGAAAGAAATCCACTGCAATCTACTCTACTCAATACTAGTAAGGTTAAAATTTTAAACGCTTTAAAATAAGAAGCAAAGTATTAACATAAAACTAAAAAGCTAATACAATTCTTTATAAGTGAAAATTAAGAATTTAAAAATGCACATTTAGACTTGAAATACAGCTTAGCAGAGCACATGCTTTCCTTGTATGAGGGGGACTGGGTTTGAGTTCAATAGCATAAAAAAAGAAAAAATGCACAAGTATATCAGTAGCATTCAATTTTTTAAATCCACGGCCTTTTGGATGAACAGCTAATTTCCCTCCTGCCAGTATGAATATTCAGACAGTCAAGCATATATGAATATGCTTTATGGATGCAGTACTGATACTGTCCAAAGGTGATTCACTCAATCCCAGATCAGTTTGTTATTCAGAGCTTTTTCAATCTCTTCATATCCCCATTTCTTCACACCAACTGAGAAACACTTGATATGGCAACAGCAATTTGGTTAACTGTTTGTAATCAATGATTAAAATCTCAACTAAACAAAGCTATATTTCTTGTAAATAACATTAACAAAGATCAGCAAACATTTTCTGTATGGTCCAACAAATATTTTAGACATTAGGGGGTCACCATATTTATAGACACAGAGATGCATATACACGTATTTTCAAATTACTCTTTAAAAAGTTTTAGGTCTGAGGATACTGCAAAATTAGGCTTCCTGCACAATTTAACAGCAGCAGCCACTTTACCCTTCCAATCTAACTAACAATCCTTAGTTCTCACTACTTCTCAGAAGCAGAGGCAACAGAATTGTGTGAAACAGGCAATTCTGATCCTTTGTCCATCCTGAGTCAAACCATAACCTTCATCATTCCTTTCTCAGGCTGCACATACAATTTTAAAATCATCAATTGTGATTTCAACAGCAGTATCATCTGAGAAAGTGAATTGCAGCAAGGAAAGAATAATGAGTTGAGTAGTTTGTTTTTCTGTGACTTTGGTTATATCAATAATTTGTATTTGCTTGGTTGCTACTTCAGTATAGTCTTAGTACTTGACAGTCAAGAAAAAAATTGTCATTATGACTGGAAGGTATTGTTAAAAAGTGTTATCAGTGTAACACATTATAAACAGGAAGTCGCTATTTCAACACGCACAATTATTAAATTTTCAATTTTAAAAGTAGTTTTACTTTTATCATTGTTGAGGTAAAATGGATTGCAACAATGCTCAGGTTGAAGTAATTTCAAGTATCTAAAGGCAAATAGTCTAGGTTTACTCTTGCTGAGCTTGGGGTAGAAATTTACTCATCTCCATGTCTTCATGTATAAGACTAGAACTACAATAACATGACTTTCAATGATAACGGCAGTATCTGATATAAGAGCTGGCAGTTAGTTTTACTCCACTTTACATATAATCTGTTGACTTTTAATACTGAAATACTTTTCTAGATCTAATGTTTGTGTATACATATATGTATAACTTTTTAAAATAATCTTTTCAAAGCAAGGTTAGATCAATATAGTCATCCTGATTAAACTGTAAAGATCTAAAATAATTGCCCTTCTAACAAATATTAAATACCAATGAAAGTAAAAGCCACCTAATCTTTGGAATAAGTATGATCCAATTTGACTACTTCATATCTCTAACTTGAATACAACTGATTTTAAAATGTCAATTCGGGGGGAACCAGAGCAACAGTATAGCAGGGAGGGCATTTTGCCTCGCATGCAGCTCCCCCTGGGTTCAATCCCCATCATCTCATACGACTTCTTAAGCATTAGGAGTGATCCCTTGAGTACAGAGCCTCACTGGGTGTGGCCCAAAAACAAAAAGTAAAAACTTAAATGTCATCTTTTTTCGTATGTTTTCAGTTATATCTAAATTAATTACTTCTGTTCTCTACTTCTGCATCCATAAGTTCAGTTTAATGAAATAAAGGTTCTACTTTTATGAACTATTTTAGCATAAACAAAATAATCAACTTAAAAAAAATATCACCAAGTTAGGGCCTAGAGATAAGAGCACAGTGGGTAGGACTCCTGCCTTGCATGTGTCCAACCTGAGCTGGATCCAAAGCATTTCATATAGTTCCCCACTTGCCACAAGGAGTGAACCCTGAGCACAGAGCCAGGAATAAGCCCACGTGGGTGCCACCCCGACCAATATAAATAAATAACCCAATTAAAATAATTGTTCACTATTTAACCACTTAATAATTCCTATTATTAAAGCTGTGTTCCTAAAATTCTTACAACTGACAAACTTAAACTCTTGTAACTGTTATCGTTAAATTATGTCTATAATCTTTGAAATTTATATTTTCTGTACATTTTACTCTAAATAGCTTCTCTACATAAGAAAATATAAAGTGCTTTCTTTGCCAAGTGTTCTCAATATTTTTAACCTTCACAAGAAAGTTAACTTTCCCCCCTTTTTGCAGGTAAAGAAAATTGAGTTTCAAGCTTATTGTCCAAAGCTCTGTATTTAGAAAGTAGAAGAGATTATTTTCTAAACGCAAAGTCAAATACTTAAAGTTTAATACTTGGAATCTTCTGGTTCAAAGTTTATTATCTTTTTTTTCTTTTTTAAAAACTGTCATTATAGTACTGGGAATCAAATCCAGGCCTCCAGCATAGAAGGAAAATGCACAAATCCTTAGAACTATCTCTACATCCCCTCTATTTTAAAATATTTCGTTAGTTTTTCTATATAATTTTAGGCTCCCTTACTATTGCCATACCTGCTTTATGATTACAACTTAATAGAATCAATGACTGTTTTCAAATCATATGCATAGAAGTTTGTATAAACTCACACAGAAATAGGAAAAGTTATGTGTATTATATAAATTAAACTGAGCTTGTGTTTCATTAAAAAAATAAAATGAGGGAGCAGTCTGGGAGGTAAGGGGTGCATGAGAAGATAGCTTGGTACACTAATAGAAGGACAATCTCACTGATGGTACGTACGAACTTAGAATAGTGTATGCCAGAACTACTTTTATAAACACTACTGTAAAGCACAATGCTGAAATAAAAATTGGAAAAATTTGTATAAACTATGATCCAAAGAGTACATGCTTATCATTTCTTTGTAATTAGCAATGTAATAAAATGAACACTCTACTAAACAATGAATTAATCTAGGTTCCTTTTTGGTCTTAAATGTAAATAAACTTGCCCAATCATTTTATATTCACAATTTAATCAACCATGCCAAAATTCACTTAGGTCAACTGAGTATTATTAATACAATTATTCATACAATTTTTTTTGTTAATATCACTTGATTCTTCACAATCTGAATACATTCTTCTAGGAACATATTCTTCTATCCAGAATTACAGTTTCTATAAACTACAAAGGATGCTCTATAAAAAAATTACAACAAAATGGAAAGTTTAACGTTTAAAAAATATGAACTTTGAAGTTTTACTTAAATTAAGTCACATTTGCTAAGCTAATTTTATGTAATAAGAAATGTCTTAAATATAAGGTAGTAAGGTTAAGAGCTTAAAACTCAAATGTAGGGGCTGGGGCAATAGTACAAGGGGTAGGGCATTTGTCTTGATGTCTAGGTTCAATCCCTGGTATCCCATACGTTCCTCATGCCCACCAGGAGTGACCCCTAAATGGCACAGAGCCAGGAGTAAGTCCTGAACAAAGCCAGGTAGAACCCAAAAATCCAAAAATAAACAGAATTCAAATATAGAACAGGGAACATGGTTCATGCCCTACGACTAAAAAAGTCGTCTAAAATTCAATCTATAATTGTTCAAAAGTTCTTGTCTATTAACTTAAAGATGGAAAATTCTTAAATAATTTAAGAATTAATTCTATCAACAATTTAGTTACCCTACATACTCAAATTTCATAAAGAAAAAGATAGCACTTTGCCCAACTATAAATACTTATATGTTCAAATATTACAGCTATTCCAAATGCACTTGTTTCAAAGTAACTAATTTTTCACCAATACAACTCACAATATAAATTTTATTTAAAATTAAATTTATAATTTTAACCTCAATATATATTATTCACCTCTTAGGTGCCTAGTTATTTCTACATAGCAATACAAAAGAAACTTAAATATTCTTTTAAAATCGTCTTTTCCCCCAGTACTAATTTTAATGCTTGACTTTCCTGAAGTTGCTAAGTAGTACATTAAAATAGGAAGTAATTGTAAATGGATATGCTTAGTACTATTAACTAAAAATCACTTAGCATAGTATTAAGCATTTATAATTTCTGAAAGAACTGATACTAAGAAATTAATCTGTTTGCCATTGCTTGTCAAGAATAATCTGTGCAGAATACAATTTTATTTACCAAACTTCTATTGTGACGTGGCAGATGACCACAAAACTTAGAAAGAATAGCTGCAGTGTTTTAAAAAATTTCTAGACAAAAGATAGAAGTACTGGGACCTACCTTACAAAGAAATTCTGAAATGATCAAAAAGTTGACATATATTTAGCCTAAAGTTCATCTAAAGAATAATTTTTTCAAATCACTAGTAAATTCTGCTTAAAACATATCTTTTGGGGCAAGGAGCAGGTGTGTTTATGGTGCCCAGTGAACTACTCCTGGCTCAGGGGGTGTTTCCAGCAATTCTTAGGGGTAAGGGGTAAGTGCCACTTACGGCACTCCATAAAGTGCCAGAGATCTTACCCAGGCCTTCCACATGCATAGTATTTACTCCAGCCATCTGAGCCATCTTCCTGGCCTGGACTGATATAAATATAAAGCCTCTGTACTAACTCCCCAAAATAACACAACTCTTATATGGATTTTTTTTGTTTGTTTTTCAAATCACAACTCCTGGTGCAAAAGCCAGATATTAATATCTAAGCTCTCTTTAGATATTCCTAAGTGTCACCTGAACACCAGAGGTTTCATATCAATTCTTTGTATTTTAACCGCCCAAACATCTCTAAATGTTAACTTCTACACAATCTCTCTTAATCACTATACAGTTTGGCAAGACTTGTCTAGAACTCTCCCAAGAATGCTTAATGATGATATAATGATATTCATTATACTGTATCTTAAGCTTACTTATCTCATCCTGAAATACAAAGCAATTTATAGGAATGATAACTTCTGAAGTTTGAAAGTAACTTTTTAACACTGCAGTTGTCTATGTTGAGTAAAATATTAATACTTATTTTTTGAATAAAACTGCCTTTCTTAACTTTAATATACTACAACAGAAACAACTTTTACTACAACTCCTAAAGTCCTAAGAGCAAACAAAACCCTTCCTATAAAACTTAAATGTACCATTCAATTACAGAATCTTACCAAGTAGGAGCTGTATTAGCCCATGTTATAAATTGGGAAACAGATTCTTGTTCTCTTGCATTATTCTGAACAATTCTTAAACATGATTCTCCCTATGTGTTTAAGACATTTTACAATTATGCAAAATTATGTCTTTAACATTTTACTATGAATTATAAAAATTACAAAGTATTAAGATCCTGGCTTTAGAGACTGCCAAGAAAACTGCTGTTTTTTACTGTTGCTCCATGAGAAAAGGATAGTAATAAACTACCACACATATATTTCATTATGTGCCACTCATCTAATCAAAATTATACAGGGTAAGTTTTGAAAATGCATCTTTAGAATGGGAATCTGCTTCAAAAACATGTTTCACTTTTTCTTAAAACTACTCCTACACTTGATACCTTATCGCTTGCTTGAATGGGAATTTCTGCTTCAAAAACATGTTTCATTTTCTCTTAAAACTTTTCTCCTACATGTGATACCTTAACACTCACATTAGTCACCATACTCTATTTAAACACATAAAGATCTAAACAAAGTAAATCCTTTCCACAGTTCCTAATCATCTCAGATTTAATTTGTGAAAACTGTTAATAGTGAATCACATGCTAATCAGAATAAAGGCACAGTCTATGATGTAGCATCTCAAAAACCTTTATCTTCACATGAAAAAAATTAGACTGTAAGAATAGCATTATGGAAAATTTAAATTTCTTTAAATCTACTGTTTTTTTATATCAAACTCCAAAATTATAGCAGTTGAGATCTCAGAACAATGTATTGTTATTTCTAATCTAAAATGAGATTTTCATGAGAAAATTTTTCATTCATTTCTTTTACAAATGAGGCAACAGAAGCCAGAGAAATTCCAAGACTTGTCCAGGATAACCTACATGTTAAGCAATATTAAGACCACAATCCACATGTTCTGATTCCCAACCATTTATTTTATCTGGATAAAAAGGTTTATGGTAAAGAAGCATCATTTCAAGAACACTGAACACTAGTGCCAAAAAATAAAAAATAAAAAATTTTATCACCTTGTAAGAGAGTAGCACTACTTTAATTCAATTTGTAAAACTGCCTCCTAAGAGGGGAAAAAAATAAGTACCAAATCTTGTAAAAACATTTAACCCTTTTTCCTCAGTATCTCATAAATACGTAATACCATTAAGATAACTAAAATGCATAACTTAATTTCACTTTCACACTAAGAAATAAATCAAGTTTTCTTTAGGCAAAAACTGGATGAATTTTTGTTATTATTTTTAAGTTTGCAATTTAGCCTCGGCTCCATTTTAAAAATGAAATTTTAACAAGAGCTTTAAAATGTTCATTGGTTTTAATAAAGGCTTATTTAAAAATATATGCAATGACTCAGGGTCAAGGTTATCTCAGAAGGATGGAGCGTATGTCTTGCATGTACAGAGGTTCTAGGTTCAATCCCCAGCATCCCACCACCTGTTGACTACAACCTGGATGGCCCTGAGCAACTGCCTATGCACTGAATTGGTAGTCCATACCACTAGGTCCAGTCCTGAGATAAGTGATCCCCAACTCTAAGCACTGCTGGAGGAGTCTCCCTAACATCAACATAAAAATATATGTATATGACTGAACATATACTGGAGCCACCTGTTTGCCCTCCCCTCCTCTCCCGCAAAAAACACAGTGCCCCTAACTTCTTGAAAATTCCGTTTCCTATTCGATTCACTGTTTAAAATGTCTTAAATCTTAAGATAGATTGGTAATATTCACAACCACGTTGTACAGTGTTAACCATGCACTTGGAAATGAAGGAATCACTTTTAATAATACTTTATAAAGATATAAAAATATTAAAAAATACTTTATAAACTTTTTAAACTTATCTTAAAATCCCATTTCCCTCTTGGTCAATACTCAGTATCTTTAAGCTTACTGAAAATGTTGACCAAGGCCTATTTTGCGGCACACAAGCAAAAACATATCCCATCCAAAATAGTTGTAATTTGAGGTTTTGGGGAGTTAACTTACTAATAATAATCCACTTATATTACTCAATTCTTTCAGTTAGCATAGCCACAAATTTCCACACGGAGGTAGACGATACTGAAATCACAAACATTATTTAATATTTTGGCTTCTCAAAACCAAACTAATTTTCGAAACAAGGTAAAATTTTACTTGATAGGCAGCAAAGCAAAACTTTAAGACTCTTAAATCCTAAGAGTACACTAGCAAAATATAGAATACTCCACAAGAATCTTCGCATATGCTCACCTAGACATAAAATTTCAAGATGTTAATACTAAAAAAGAATGTGCTAGATATTTGGTGTTCCAAAATATTTCTAGAGCTAACTAAAAAAAGGGAGAAACAAAAGAAAAAGATACTCCAAGAAAAACAGTACCAGTGTAAAATCGGTGGATTTTGAAAAGTCATAAAGATCCTATTATCTACAATTTAGTATGAGAAACCCCCTCTCAAAAATTAAAAATTAACATTCTCTGCTGTTAATAGAAAAAAATATTTCCATAACTTGACAAGAAAGCATTAGCTGCTTCATTTGAAAATGTATTACCAATAGTCTCAAAGTTAAGAAAACACAGCAATTCAGACTTGAGATTCAGGTTTGTACAAGATAGGTGCAAGAGCAAGTTTTGTTAAATCTGCCTAACTTTAAAAAAGGAAGCTATCATAATAATTAGGTTTTGCAAAGAACACATGAAAAATTCACAATGAAAATGCTTCAAGATTTTATCCAATATTTATGGAAGTAAACACACATTTGTCATTCTATCTTGGAGTTTACTTCAAGCTCTATTCACTGGTAAAACCAGCCTAAATAACTACTTGAACACTAACCAAGTGTGGAAAACACAGTTTCAGTCTTCATTTAATTCACTGGAACAAAGTACCCTCTGCTTGTTCAACAGCTGTGTGCACTTACCAGCACCTATACTAAATCACGAGACTACAACGCTAATGTTAGATGTTCTTTATCTAAATCCGTCTTGTCTTGCCCACACCTCCCAGAAGACATTCAACTCTATGTTAACTGAAACTACCTAAACATTGCAGAAGCCATGGTGAAGTAGCATTCACCAATACTGACTCTGAAAAAAAAAAAAATCAAATGCAAATGTGTCTCGGGAAATCGATGCGCAGCACAGCTTTCAAAGGCTTGATCCACCCTGGGGAAGACTGCTTTAGGGCCCAACACACACATTCCTAGGACCTATGTTCAATCAGCACAGGGAATGGGAATAAGAGACGGCTCCCAAAGACAAGGTACGTTACTTTTTCATGCACAGCAAGTGATGGGTCCACTTACAGAAAGCCAATTTTGAGAAATGAAACTCTTTGAAAACTCATACCAAATTTAGAACCGCGAAATCCTTAAAGTCACTGAACAAAAATGCATCCCGATCTAAACTGGAGAACTTTACCTGACACTCCGTCCCATAGTGCGAATTAAGGCGCAAGAAACTGCAGTGACCTCCTTCCTAAACTCAAACGGGGGAATGACTAAGCCCGCCATTAATAAAAATGCTTTTTTTTTAAAAAAAAAAGGACGTTACAAGCCCTTTTTACACTTCTGCGAAAATGTCTGGTAAATGCAAGAAGTACGGCAGGCCAACTATCATCAGATGTCTGAACCTCTCCAACAACAAAAAGAATCCCACCGAATTCGGAACACTAAGGAGAAAAAAAAAAAAAAAAACGACTGGGGAATGAAAAAAATATATATATTCTCGCCCAAAACGGCCTGGTCCCGGAGGGGCAGCAGCCTTAGAGCCAGTTCGAAATGCTAATGCCCCTCCGGAGCAGTTAGTCACCCGCTATTGTGTGCAGCGAGAGCAAGCCGAGCCGAGCCGGCTGCGCGAGCAGCCAGCGCCGCCGCGAGCAGGGAGCGAGCGCGCCCCCGTCCCCGCGCCGCCGCCGCCTCGCGCCCGCGCCCGCACGGACGCGCGCGTCGGCCCCTCCTCCTCCGGGCCTTGCACTGCACAACACTCATGACGTATCTTTATTTCTAGCACATTAACCAAACATCGCAAATAAATTGTCGGCAGCCCCCGCAGCCCCGGGGTGCCCGTCTCCCCGGCCAATGCCCCCCGCAGCCCCCGCGCCGCCCTCCCAAAGCCGGTCCCGTAGCCTTTTGCAGCGATCACGCTCTGGGGCCAAGTTTTTTTTTTTTTTTGGTCTCTCTAAAAAAATTGCGGGAAATTCAATTTTTATTCGACTCGGGGAAAAGTTTCTTTGCTCGGCGCTGTGAACATCTCACCAGATTCTGGTAGGTCCTGGGGTGCTCCTTGCCCGTCCAGTCGGTGCGCCGGGGCAGCAGCTGCGGGGGGCAGACGACACCCCGTGAGCTCGGCCACCGGCCCCGGCCCGCCCCGCGCCCCTCCCCCGGCCGCCCCGCGCCCCCGCCGGGCACCCCGGGCCCCCCGAGTCCCGCGCGCCCCGCCGCCGCCGGCGCAGCGGCCCAGAAGCGCCCGCGCCGCGGCCACACGCGCCCGCCCGCCGCCGCCCTTACCTCCTTCTCGGCCACCTCGCGGATCAGCACCTGCAACAACAAAGCGGGGCAAGCTGAGCCCCCGCGCCCCGGGCCGCGGCCCCGCCGCCGCCGCCGCCGCCGCCCTCCCCCACGCCCGCGAGCGCCGAGCGCCGGCTCGGCCCGCGCCGCGCGCCGCCGTACCTGAGCCGCCTGCTGACACGGTCCATCTTCCAGAAAGCGGGCGATGAGGAAGTAGAGCTCTGCGCGGGAGAGAGAGGGGGACACGGGGGGAGACACAGGCTGAGCGGCCGGGCGGCGGGGGGCGGGGGACCGCGGGCGGGATCGCCCGCTGCCAGCGGCCCCGGCAGCCCCCCGACTTACCCGATCGCAGCTCCGAGAGGCCTTTCCTCTCACAAGACATGTTTATGGGTCACTTCGGGGCCGCCGGCGGGACACCCCGCCGCCGAAGGGAAGCGGGGACGGTGCCGCCGCCTGCCCTATAGCTGTCACTGTGTGTTCACGAGCCGATCTCCGGCTCCACCATTCAAGCAACGGCGGCGGAGGCGGAGGAGGAGGAGGAGGAAACAACAACTCTCAGTCAGGCAGCCGCTACGGCCGCCGCCTCCGCCGCGGATCCCTCCGCCGCAGAAAGAAGTCCACCGCCTTCGCGGCCCCGGGCTCGGCCCCGTCCCCGTTCCCCAGCCCGCGCCCCCGCCCTCCGGCGCCGGAAAAAAAAAAAAAAGAGTGCCTGGAATCTCGCGCCTTCCGCACCCAGGGCGGTCAGGCTCTCTCCCCACCCCTCTCCCTCGACCGCTCAAGCCGGAGGCGCGATTTATTTATTTATTTCCAGTCGGAGAAGATGTCGGCGCGCGGTGGGTGAAGGCGCTTTCTCTGTGGAGGCCTTTCGGGGGAGGGAGGGAGGAGGGAGGGACGGAGGGGGCCGGGCACGGCTCCGCGGAGGGATCTGACGCACACGGAGCCGCAGCACAGGCTCTATTCAGCGGCGCTGGCTGGGGCCGAGATGGAAGTTAGTTTCTGTGTAGCAGAAATAGGAAACAAATGAAGCCAAACTGCCCAGAGAGGGGAAATGCCTCCACGACGGGTCTCACTCTCACGCGCGCACACGCACACACACGCACACAAACACACACACGCCGAGAACACTCTCGCGCTCAGCAAACTCGGCATCGCTCTGCCCCAGCCCGAGTTGAATGATAGTGTTTGCTCTCTGTCTCTTGCCATGTGCATGTGTATAAATGCTGCGGATTGGCATCTGTGTAAGTCTCGTCCTGCGTTCTTTCTGCAGCCCGTGCAAAGTGTCGTGTAATTTATTAGAGTGCTGTGTATCGCGATAGAGAGAAAGGTTTGGGCGCTTTTTGTTAAGCACTTGCCTTTGCAAGCCCGTTATTTGCTGAAGCCACCTCTGCGTATATCTTTTATTACTGCCATTGCCTTAAGCGTGCATTTTTGAATGTCTTATTACTACTACCACTATTATTATTATATGGGCAAAGCGAACTCCTGATCTGTATTTAAGATACTCTTTTTTTTTTCTTTCCTGATTACGAAAAGGCTAATGATAGCTAATTAGGGATTTGGGATTAAAGAACCTTAAAGCTTTTTTTAAGTGTTTACCAGAAGGAATAATGTAAACCCGAGAGAAAGGAAAGAATGCTAATATTTATCTCTAACTGATCTGGAGGTAATTTACTGGCAGATCGATAACCCACCGAAGGATATTGAAAGAGTATACTACAGTTTAGCCAAGATGATTGGTGATTAAATAATTTAAATTATCTGTGTATCTTGCAGTTGACTTCGTCATGCTAATTAATGGCTTCTAATTTGAGGTGTAAACCATTTCTGTTTGCAGTTAATCACGGGAAGACTTCTTGAAAACTGACGAAAAGAGAAAAAAATTAATCTTTAGTAAATTGGTATGTAATTACCGGTTTTATATGCTAAATCATACATTTGTGTTTTGCTGATGAGGCTAAGGGCCTTGTTTTTTTTATATAAAAAAAAACGAATATGGGTGAAATTAATGGAAACAATGGGGGGGAAAGCCATTTGTTAGAAAACAAGGACACCAAGTGATATTTATCTCCAGATGATTTAAGCACTTTTAAAAATTTTAAAAAGACTGGAGAGTTGGATTTCTTTTCTTCTTTTTAAGGACTGCATTTTAAGGAGAATTAGGATAGTCGTTCTTTTGTTACCATTTAACAAAAGATGCTTAAAATTTTTAGATGGTTAGCTTTATTGTATGGATGTTGTCTAAAGAGGTTATTTGTAGGAAAAGGACCGACCAGGGGAATTGTGGTTTCGTGGATTGTTTCCTCCAGCCTTGTACCCTCCTGGCTTTAGCTAGCTAGCTGCTCGCATTCCTTATGGGAAATACTTGGTGCTACTGCCTGGGGCTGCACTGCAAGGCTGCACCGGTGTCATACCCGATCCTAAAGCCTCCAGAAATCAGGGTACATCACGAAGAAGAAAAAATAAAGCCTTATCCTCTTTGGAATACTAGGATATAGAAATTGCCTTTTATATGACACAGTCCTAATCAAATGAAAACGAGATGTTACTGTGAGTTGTCCTATTGTAGCCTAGTTATCAGAGTAACTTTATTTATTGAAATGGCTGTCTTCCAAATGCTGAAAATATTTGCATTTTTAAGACAGTAATTTCATTCTAGCATAGGTAAAGTAACTAGTTTTTGCATGGTTTTGTACGTTTCATAGCTTTTTTTCCACCCGAATTCTATTTACTTTTATGACATGTTTTCTATTTTATTCTAACTTCAAAATGTATTAGTCTTCAAATAATTGTGATATTTTGCATTATCATGATGTTCTATAAATAAAGATTCTACAGTCTGATGATTACAATTAAAATCTTTGGTTTTGAACGGTTTTTTTCAGTCTTTTTCTTACTAATAGTTTATCCTGTGAGGGAAAATAAAACAAATTATTACATGGGATATAAAACTACTCTTGGTAAAATTTTCCATATATATTTCTTGAGTGCTGTGTAAACATGGAAGGTTAGTATGATTATATTATGTATGCTTACGATTTAAGAGCCACAAAAGCTTTTCAAGTATACTACTAGTGTATAGCTCTTCAAATTTTTTTTCAGGAAGATTTGCCAAGTTTTCTGAACGTGATGCTCCTGTCATTTTGACTAACCTGTGACAATGCTTGTTGCTTCTTAGAAACCAATTTGGAGATCGTTTTAACTCTGCCATTGAACAACTTATAACTGTCAGACAATTATGAGTAAATATAGATCAGCTACTGAAAATTCAAAGTTCTTGTCAGGCAAATTAAGGTTTTTTTTAATAGATGTTAAATTATACTGATTTCTTCATATACTATTTGTAACATTTTATTACCTTTAAACATAAAACATTTCAGATTATAACAAACAAATGAATCATGGTGTTTATTAATTAGGTACTGAGCATATATATGTATACATGTAACACATCAAATAGAAAGGAAATCTTTTTGGAAGTCCTCTATGTTAGACACTAAGGCAGTTTTTTCAGGTGATGTTTACATGTAAGGCATGTGGAGTTTTTATTTACATCTCTTTCTGTTTACTTACACATTTCCATGGACTTTATTTAAAAATAAAGTGTCTATTTGAAAAGATTTTCCATCACTGTTAGATAAGAAAGTTCACAAAAAGTAAAAGTTTGGAAAGTCAATAACTAGTATTTTGTAGTCTGTAGCCCTTTAAAGAAAAATACAAACTTTTCTTGAAATGTAAAAGTTTCTGTAAACTTCATCATGGGCCCCACATAAAATAAAATTTAAGAGTTTATATCGATCTTGTTAGGCTATCATTCAAATGAAATAATCAAATCCAGCCATTCAAGTCTTTTCTTGAACAAAATGAGATGATATTTATTAATTCAAAAATTTTACCATATTTATGAAAATTTGTCTGCTAATATGACAAAATACTAGAATTGTATATCTCAAAATAGTTTTTTTAATCATATTGAATCTTGGTTTTATTTTTATATTATGCTTCCTTTAATAGAAAAAACTTTATCCTATAAAGTGTAGAATTGTACAAGTAAAAAAAAAATACTCTTTGAAAACCTTTTTTAATATTCATCTGCCCTAATAAATACAACTGTCAAGAATCTTGTTTTAACATACCCATCACATTCCTACTTTGGCTTGCTTGTATGTTTTTGTCTTTGTCTGCTTTTTCTTTCTCAATACACATTTCTTTTTCTTCACTAAGGTTGATTACATATGAAAAATAAAACAAAGGATCAGTTATGCTATTTTGCTGCTACAGGAAAAAAACAGATAACTAATTTTAACAAGTCAACCCATTATTTAACAATTTGCATTGCCTCTGTTAACATCTCACTGAGAAATTTTTGTTTAAATTAGAGAACAGTTTCTTTAATCTGTAACAAAAATTAACTGGTTACCAACAATTAAGTAAGTAGTCTCTCATCTGTTTAAAGATCACTAGTAATTTACTACTCATTTTTTTTTCCACTACAAATAAAATAATCCCACCAGTTAAATTTTTTTTTTTATGCTTTAGTTTGCACAAGAAATACATGTCTGCCTGGATTTCGGCATTTTTTAAAACATCACTAGCAACAGTACAATTACAAAGATTAAAGGAAAAAAAACGATTTTAGAACATATTCCCCCAAGATTTTGGAGCAGCACAGTGGGATGAAGTCGAAAAAGCTGTTCCAGATGGCAGGAAACTTAAAGAGAACTCTGTAGGCGTGGTCTATCATATGAAGATATCTGGTGCATCAGGAGTGGGCTCGACTGAACAAGAACAGTGGAAGAAGAGTAGGTAGATACAAGGGAAGGGCAGGGGTGCAGAGACTTGAAAGTTGCTAGTACAACAAAGCATATGATTATCGGTGTGATTTTAAGATGGAATTTGAGGAGAGGAGTGGTGTAGTTGCTTGCCTTTACATGTGCCTGAATTGTTAAACTTTGAGAACCCCAAGGGAAAAATATTTTATTCATGGGGAAAAAAAGGAGGTTTATCTCACAAGTTAGAAATCTCTACGTTATAAAAATAGTCAGAATCAAGAACACCAAAATAGTTGGTGAAAAGAATACCATCTGATTTCCAGAGTGCCCACATATCTGACTTGAGATTAAAATAGTAGACTAAAGAACTATATGAAAGTGAGACCAAACTCAAAAATCAGAATGCAGCCAAGTTAGATTCAAAATGTCTTAATCAAAAATGGCTATCCATTTTCTGAACTCCAGTAGAGAAGTTGTCTACTGGATCTAAAAAAATTTTAGATGTAAAATTACCTTTGTTTTTCTTATGTATTTACTTATTGAAGATCACTTTGACTTATGAATATTATTTGTTGAACTTGTGATTCCCTCACTAGCTCATACAGTATATTCTATTACATTGTTACAAAATTTAAAATGAAACTGATAGCACATAGATCTGTTAACTGAGATGTCTTAAGAATTTAAAATAAGCTTATAATTGGATGTTGAGATTACATATCCCATTGCAATAATAAATTTTATGCTTATATTTAAACATAAAAAACTTAAATGCAGATGAAATGGTTAGAGTGGATCTTTTAAATGCTCATCAAAACTTATGGACAATGCTTTTAGAGAAACCAGACTTTAAAAATATAATCTCGGGGCTGGAGCGATAGCACAGTGGGTAGGGCATTTGCCTTGCACTCGGCCGACCCGGGTTTAATTCCTAGCATCCCATATGGTCCCCTGAGTACCGCCAGGAGTAATTCCTGAGTGCATGAGCCAGGAGTAACCCCTGTGCATCTCCAGGTGTGACCCAAAAAGCAAAAAAAAATAAAAATAAAATAAAAAATAAAAATATAATCTCAAGGGCTGGAGTGATAGCACAGCAGGTAGGGCGTTTGCCTTGCATGAGGCTGACCCAAATTCGAATCCCAGCATCCCATATGGTCTCCCAAGCACTGCCGGGAGTAATTCCTGAGTGCAGAGCCAGGAGTAATCCCTGAGCATCGCTGGGTGTGACCCAATAAGCCAAATATATATATAAATATATATGTATGTATATGTATATATATATATATATGTAATCTCGTGGTCAGGACATGGGTTATTTCCTCTGAACAGCTACCAAAAGTTACATCACGAAACATTAGGGATTATCTTTCTTAGGAATATTTAATAAATGTTATCTTAAGGAAGTAACATATTACCTTTGTATCTTGCCATCCTCCCTCTCTAGTTTGAATGTGTTACCTTTATACTTGTTCTTGTCATTCAGTGTTTTGAATTGTGTGAGTGTGTGTGTGTGTGTGTGTATGTATGTATGTATGTATGTATGTATGTATGAGATTTCCATCGTTTTCTGGTCTTCCTACATTTTCCTTTTTTTCAATGTATAAGATTTTGTTCCCCCCCACTGAAACTATAGTCTTCACAGGTAAATCAGATGTGAGAATTATGAAACTTAATCCAAATATATCCTATATCCTAAAAGTTCTAGAAATACAAAGATAAATCTATTTTGTTTTTTATAATTAAGACTGACACAATAGTAATGTATTTTTTCCAGCTTTCCTAATAATTACACACAAAAAAACTATGTACATGACTGATATTTAAAAAAAAAAAGGGGGGGGAAGAAACTTCTTCCATAAGAAATGAGATACTAAGCAGTATTTCTGTTTGTGATACTACATATATCTAATTTATCAATATATACTGTGTATATATATGGAGCAATAGCACAGTGGGTAGGGTGTTTGCCTTGCACGTGGCCAATCTGGGTTTGGTTTCTCTGTCCCTCTCGGAGAGCCCAGCAAGCTACCAAGAGTATCCCGCCCGAATGGCAGAGCCTGGCAAGCTACCAGTGGCGTATTCAATATGCCAAAAAACTGTAACAAGTCTCATATTGGAGACATTACTGGTGCCTGCTCGAGCAAATGGATGAACAACGGGACAACAGTGCTACAGTGCTATACTGTGTATATACATATGCATCTTTACATTACTGAATTTTTCTCATTTTAACATTTTTGCCAGCATCATTCTAAATCTGATTTATAGTTCATTGATCTCTTACTGATTTTTTAAAATTAATTTTGAAGTGCCCCAAAGATAGTGCAGAGGTTAACACACTTGCTGTGAGTGTAACTGACCCAGTTCCATCCCTTGAGCACAGCTGGGAGTAAGCCCTGAGATTTCCAGGTGTGGCCTCAAAACAAAAATAATTAATTTCAGAATAAACTAATGCATCTTTAAATCTTACTATTAAAATTTCCAGTCTTTACAGTGACATAAGACCACTTGCTTAGGTTAACCTCTTAAGATACTAAGATGGGAAGATCTTTTAGGTTTTAACCACAACATAACCCAAAAATATTTTTAAAAGAATTCTTGTTGGACACACAAACATTTCAGTAGCACAGTAATGATAGTTTCCCCTAAAATCTCCTAGCACAGCATTCTTACAATACTTATTAAAGTAATTTACCCTTTCTATCAGATCATTTCCCATGCAGCCTTTTTTTTATTACTAAAAGAATATTTTTATAGAAACTTATTTTTAAAATGTAAGAAAGAAAAATTAGTAAGAGCTTCCATCGTAAGTTCTAGTATTATAAATTCTAAACTATTTCTGTGAAGCTTTGTGTGTCTGTTAAGAGGTTGGGCCAAAACCCTGCAGTACCCAAGGCTTACTTCTGGCTCTGTGCTCAGAGATCACTCCTGGTTTTGCTGGGGATCAAACCAGAGCCAGTCATATGGAAAGAAAGTTCCTCTATAATGTCTAACCTCTGTAATATCTCTCTGGCCCAAGCAATGCTTCTTTACTAGATAAAATGATCTGAGTTGATAAAAAAAAGACCCAAACTAACCTTTAATAACTTTCCCTTTCTTCAACATGGCATTCCCATTTCTACGGTATTCATATTGCAGCCTTCTTGCTTTTTTTCCATGCATCAGCTGAAGAAACCATTAAAACACTGGCTGAAAGTTTGACCTTCATTATGCACTTTAACCCAACATGTGTGGATGCTCAGTTCACTAGAGACTGATTGTAGTTATGAAGCCTAATCTGTAGCAGCTGAAACCTCCTCAAAAGATTACATTTGGAAAGCAAGTTTCATTTTGGTGAATTTCCAGAAATTATCAATTATTAAAGCCTAACTTAGCAGCAATATCAGTTTATTGAACGAACTGCAAGAGAGATGAATCAATGGCTATATACTATTCAAGTTTAACTATAAAACTCTCTGAAACAATGATACACTTATACATATAGTCTATATTTTTCTCTTACTCTAATTGCTTTACTTTATATAGATAAATGTTATAAATGCAAACCAATAAATTTGAACAAGTTTTTAGTAAGCGTACAGAAACAAATGCTTGTGAAATAATTGAATGTGATCTAGATTAATGTGAAAGCATTTTTTCTAAATTATTCTTTTGAAGGGTACTATTTCCATATTTCAAAGATGTTAATAAATATTTTAATAAATTAATGTAGTTCTGTAATGTAAATTATAAGTTTTAATTCAAGAACTTTTATGCCCACAATTAGATGGTCAGAAAAATTGAAATTTTTCTAACACAGAGGCAAGAGTTGCATTAAGACCCCAGAAATGTTATAGTGTTCAAAGGTTTCCTTTCTGTTTACCTTCTTTATTAAAAATAAAGCATTCCCTAAAAGTTTATTTTTTTAACTAAGATATTTATCCTTCACATTAACATTTTGAATCTAGAAATCAAGTCTCCTTAACTCAGGAACAATTTCTAAAACCTTTATCTGGAAAACATCATTATTCAAAGAGAAAAATATGATCTCTAGGTACACAATTGCCAGTATTTATAGTTATCCACGTATGCACAATTTTATCTATACCTCTAACTACTTCTGTTTACTAAATATTTAAGGTAAGTCTCATTCTTACCTCTGTAAATAATTTGGTTTATTATTAGTCTAGTCTAGAGCAAATGCTAACTATCTTAGTTCTTTCATTGATGTATTGATTTGTTTATTTATTGCCTCATCTATTTAACATTTATATAAAATCTATCATGTTCTAGACACTGTATTAAGCCCTAGAGATTGATTCACTATACAAAGGCTTAAAATCCCTTTTTGAGAAGTTCTCTTATAATGAAAAGTATGAACTGCCCACAAACTATAGTAATCACTCAATTGTTCAAACCCCGTCAATGTTGCTCATAAGCTTCTAGAAAACCCCTAGTCTCTGTGTGAGGTTCCTTATAATCTGCCCACTTTGACTTCCCCAAACTTTACTGGCTTGGACCATAAGTGAGTTTTTAATTCATCCTACAGGAAAATTTTTCTAAGAGTCTTTCTTTATTTGCACATGCTTATCCCTCTTTCTGAAATCTTCATCTATGACTCAGACAAATTATTAATCACTTTTCAAGACACCACTAAGTCATCACTACTTTTATAAACCATGCATGCTTCTCCCAGAAAATAGGCAAGCAAACAAACAAAAAGGCCATGTGTTCAAACTATGTGCTTCTAGAGTGCCTTCTTGTTGTCTCTGCTGGAGCACAATTATCAAATATTTGGACTCACTAAGAAATATTATTAGGACAGTCTGAAATTTGAATTTCTGTATCCCAGTATATGCAACAATTCAGAATACATACAGAATAACTAGGTGTAGTGTTTTTTCCTGAGAATTTTCCAAACTATAGTAAGTTCTGGAGGTACATTGAGGTAAACCCATTAATGACTACATTTTAACATTTTTAGGACTAACAGCTGCACATGTAGCCATTGATCTTCAACTGAAATGAAGGCAACAAATTACATTTTGTACTTAAAAGAAATATCAGAATATTAGGTGACATTTTGATTGGCTTTTTTCTTTTTCAGTATTCCCTCTAGAGTATTATTTGAATAAAAATTTAGGGATTTTGTCACTAGAAGAAAATCACAGAGTACCAAAATAATGGTATAAAAAAGGAAGCCTAACTAAGTGGATAACTTCAAATTTCCCCTCCTTCCCTTAAATTTGAATTTGCCCTTGACTTTGACATGTCATTTTAATATATTTTTCTTTTATGTATTTTAAATCTCTGTATGATATCACATTCCTAAAGAATAAGGAATAACACAAATATAGGTAAATAGTATATTAGATAAATGGAATGGTACATCATCAGGCCTAGAACAAGTGGAAGAGAATCTGGATCATTATATTCATAACTATACACATAATCAAAGGATACTAGAGTTGAATGGTTCCTAGAGATTATCTAACTCCCTTTTCAAAGAAGTTAAATGATTCCTTTAAAACAACATTCCCCTTTCCAAATTTTAATCAGCCCTGAGATCTTTCTGAGGCTATTGGTGAAAGAATAAAGTAGCTGAAGTATTAAAGGCAAATAATTTAATAAGAACAG
This sequence comes from Sorex araneus, assembly GCF_027595985.1. Classification (NCBI taxonomy): domain Eukaryota; kingdom Metazoa; phylum Chordata; class Mammalia; order Eulipotyphla; family Soricidae; genus Sorex; species Sorex araneus. Next base: position 106,957,159 of record NC_073305.1, read on the forward strand.
TCAACATGATTTTGGCTTGGAAAGAAATGAGAAACTTGCTTTGATATTTTTGTTTTGGGGCCACATCAGGCAGTGCTGAGGGGTTACTCCTGGCTCTATGCGCAGGGATCACTCCTGGCAGAATTTTGGGCACCATATGGGGTGCTGAGGATCAAACCCAGACAACCTCATCTAAGACAAGCACCCTACCCACTTGTACTATTTATCTGGCCCAGAGAAATTTGAGTAGTTGACTACATAGACAAGGATCAAATCCAAATTTGGAAGGGTTTTTTTTTTACAGTGTTATTGGGCAAATTAATTTAGCTTGCTGGTAATTATTTGCCAACAAATTATATGTAAATATGATTCTCCCTAGCTCACTGTGGTAATTGCAAGGGTTGAATGAGATAATATGTTGTTTTCTGTTATAAACTATTATTATGTACTTAATATATGTCAGGCACGATTCTGAGTGCTCTAACACTAGCTCATTTAACCCTCATAAACCCATATGAAGAGGTGTAGGTAACTTGGTATAAATAACTTTTCTTAAGTCATTAAGCTAGATTTTTTTTTATAAAGTTGGTATTGAAGTCAGAAAAGGTGTTTCTGGGTTATTACAGTCAATCTTCAATACTAGTTTTATACTTTCTCAGGAGAAATAAGAAATGGAGATTTAATATTAACTTGCCTACATACTTTAAGTAAGAGCTATTTTCTTTATAACCAACCTGGAAGAAACCCTTTGGTGAAACCATGGTTAGAACCCAATATAGATCAGTACTGGTGTTCAGGGAATATTGTCTCATACCAAAGCCCATGTTCTTCTTATTACAGTTCTAACAGGCACTCTTCTTTGGAGTCACACTGGCCATTTGATATTTCTTTTATATCCAAATAGATATACATAGATATACACGAATACCTGCGTACATAAAACATAGCACATGTCCAAATTCATATAATGTTAATGTTTTGCTTCATATAATATTTATACATGAGCAAAATTTAGTGAAGAATTTAAAATTAGCAAAAGAAGAATTTAATGAGTTTCAGAAGAACTTATGCTGATGGTTGTAGGCCATAAAGTCATATGTGGAATCTGCACAATTCATGTTTTTAAAACATGATAGGAGAGACTCATAAATATACCTCAAGAGAGATCAACAAGTTCCAGAAAACTCTCCCGGATGCCAAGCTGCCGACCATTACTCAGGAGAAGCCTCCTCCAGAGATTAACCTGCTGAAAAACTCAGGTACGTGGTTTTAGTGACTGAAATATCCAGGCTTTCACGGAGTTGGGATGGGCTACCTCTCCCACCATCTCCCTGTGCTTCTGGAAGCCCCAACAGTTACAGACATACTCCAAAGCCAACATCCAGTTAAAACTTTAACTCCAGGGGCTGGAGTGATAGTACAGCAGGTAGGACATTCGCCTTGCATGCGACTAACTTGGGTTCAGTCCCCCGCATCCCATATGATCCCCCAAACACTGCCAGGAGTAATTCCTAAGTGCAGAGCCAGGAGTAACCTCTGAGCATCACTGTGTGTCACCCAAAAATTAAAAAAATTAAAATATAAAAAAATAATACATCTGTTAAAAAATAATGTAACCCCATCTGTATCACTCCATTAAAAATTTTGGGCTTCCTAGAGCACAAGGCCGAATACATAGTTGTGCAACACCTCAGACTCTACAACACTAACAAATTGGTAGCATCACACCAGATTGAATGGGATATAACAGAAGGCAAGCAATCTCAGTTAGCAAAATATAAACAGAAGGCTTAACCTGTAACAATATTTTAATATTCTCTTTTACAAGGTCTCTATGACTTCAAGGTAAGATACAACATTCTTCACTAACTTTATTCTAAGGAAACATTTTTTTATCATAGCAAATTATTTATAACAAGCAATACTAAATAAATTATTGAGGGCCTGCTATGGGGGCAGTCTTTGGGGGGGGTTGTGAAAATTGGAGACAATGGTGCAGGTAAGGTGTAATGATGTTAGGATTGGATTTGGAATATTGATTGCCAGTAACAAAAATCATGAACAAGTTTGTAAACACAGTGTTTATATAAAGTATAAGGGGACCATTGGTAAATATAAATTAATTAAATGGCAAAAAATAAAGCATGATATGACATGCAAATGTACATTAAAATTTATTAATTTTCTGTTGACAATAAGCTATACAGGGGAGAAAAGGGCCATGCATAGCAGACTCCTAAGATGAATTGCTATGTAGGGATCTATAGACATTTTAGATTATTTTCTATAAAAGATTATCCTGAAAATCTTCATGCCAAAAATTAATGCAGAATGTTACAGGAAGAGTAGAAGACATGTAAAACTTGATCTTAATAATCACTGTACCTCAACAAAGACTTAAGGCAATAAGGCTGGAAACTCTTCTAAAGAAAGGTAATAAAAATGACATAATGATATGAAAAGTTGAATGCCAGAAAATGGACTAAATATTAAAACCTTTCAAAACCCAAACTAGATATATGATAAAATAGAATAAAAGTAGATAGAATGAATATAAAGCTATTCATCATACTCTACAATACAAGAATCAATAAGTATTTTGTTTTTCTGATTAGCCCTTGAATATTTCAAAACATGTATTACAAGAGGGATAATTTGCAGATCTTAATACATTACTAGTTAGTACATTTCCCATACACATTATTAAATTCATATTAATCATATGTTAATATGTAATACCTGTAATCCTTCCTTGTAGGATAACATTGGGTTTATCTTTTCAGCCTTGTCGCAGGGAACTTCGTTTACCTTAAAGCAATGTCTTTTCTGTATGGACACAGGAAGACAGTTATATTATGCTTTGTAACTTGGGAGCTAATTGACTCCAACAATATTTACTCCTGAGCATCTGCTTTCTCAACTCAGTTGCTCTTAGTTCCTAGCACCCAAAAGCAGGGTCCCGACAAAGGACTGAATGGACCCAGGGCAAGCTGTGAGCTACCCTGGCATCGAAATGGGCAAGGCCAAAGCGCCACAATACTCAGCTATAAGTTGAGTACATGGTCATAGTGAAATGCTGTCATGATCCAAAAGTAACAAAAAGACTAGGACCCTGCTGGGGTTAGGAAGACTCACCTGGCCTGAGGACTGTGGTCTGGAATATATAGTGAATGTTCTCAAGAAGAACCAACTTTAAGTTTGATATATCTCTTACTGTGCTCATACAGAATGACATTGCTAGAAATACTAGAAGTAAATTTTCTATAACTATTTAAGTAGATTACTAGCTGAGGAAAGAAGAAAGTGACACACCCTAGATAGGATCCTGCCCTTAAGTGAATCTCCTAGTAATCTGGAGTGATCTCCTTAGATGAGATTTTGTTAATCTCCTGGAGGAGTGGTCTTACCTTTCTTTGTTGATTTGTTAATGTCACCACCCAACGTGATTGCTATATAAACTAAGACTGTAAGAGAAGTAGAGGGACAAGACACAGAATCAGAGCACAAAGCAAAAGAGAATCAGGGAGTCATCGGAGCCAGAAGCAGGGGAAAGAAAGAGCACAAAGTGAGTGAGAATCAGAGTCAGAGTCAGTCAGAATTGAGAGCGAGTGGAGCTCCAGAGACTGAAGCAGAAGGGATCCGGAGAGAGAGATCAGAAGAGAGATTGGAAGAGACCAGAGGAGAGACTGCAGAGACAGAGTCAGAGATAGAGAGACAGACAGAAGAAAGCACAGCAGCATACACAGAAGCAGAGCACAAAGGAGGAGCCATCCCAATCCAGTCCATAAATAGTGGCTCAAGAGCACCGAACGCAAGAGAGAAAGAGAGAGAGAGAGCCAAGAGCTACCTTGAGAGCCCTTGAACACAACGCACACATCATTGCCCCCTTCTGCTCGCGCATTTGTATTTTTTACACTTAGTTGTCTCAAAAATGTACTTGAGAACTTTCCCTTCTTTTCTTTCTTATTTTCTTCATTAAGTTCTTTTTTGGTCTAGAGTCTATCAGATATCTCATGTTTTATTTATTCCACTTAATTCTTTAGTCTCCCTAAACTTAGCATGTATGCCCAAACTCAATCCAGTAAAATTCTCTTGCAGAATAATACTGAATTTGAATGTTTTTTTTTTATTGTTCCTTCAGGTTAAAGAAAAATGTAATTTTTTCTCAGGAATACTGCAACAGCAATTTTGTGTTCTGTAATTACCTTTTAAAACTTAAGAAGCAACAATTTAGGAAACATCAAATCCTAAATTTTGTATATATTACTACCACATCCCCAGAGAATATTTGTTATTTCCAATAGAAGACAGGGAAGTAATTTTGGCTCAAAATATTTCAAACAAAAGGTCTTAAAATTCATAAAATTTAAATTTAATAAAATAACAGGTGTTTCAGAATAATTTTGTTGACTTTTTGGTAAGTAATACCATAGGTACTATATTGTCTATCTGTGGAGGTCTCTTGACATTGCTTTGAAGAGAAGAATGCTGATGATGCTATAATAATGGGACTAAAGATGGCTCTTTCGAATTTTCCTCGTCACATAACCAAATCTCAGTCACTAGGTATTTGCAATATTTACTCTAAGTTCTCCTTTCATTGTGTCTTTTGAAGAGAGTTTTAAATCTTTGAGAGAAAAGGGAATATATAAATCAAGATAGGCTAACTCCAAATTACCTATATCTATAGTGATCTTGATAATATATTTCTTTAACTTTGCAAAAATCCCATATGATGAACAACACTGATGACAGAATTACTAATTTTTTCACACTATCTTGTAAAAAAATCTTTTTCCTTTAGTTGGTTGTTCTAGCCCACCTAGGTACGCCAGCTGTATAAATTCCATGCACGCTTGTGTGGGGAGCTGTGAAAACTCCCCTTACATGTGAAAGGGTGTTTGTGGGCTTTCTCTCAACACCCGTGTTCAGTGCTCTCAAGCCACTTCTCCACCTGGGATGGCTGTTGCCTTGGACAGATGAAGGAAGAACGAGGGCCAGCTGATTGCTGATTAGTTGCCGTTTATTGAATCTCTTACTTCTCCCAGCTCTCTCCAACCCTCTCTCTCTCTCTCTCTCTCTCTCTCTGTGTCTAACTGTCTCTAACCGCACAATTCTTTCTTCCCACTGTATCCATCTCCTCTATCTCTCTCTCTGCTGTCTAGAGACAACTGTGTCTACTTCAATGCCCCTGCAGCAACCTTCAATCAATCAGTCAATCAATCAACCAACAATCCCTTTCCCCAACCATCAATCCCCCAATCATCAATCCCCCTTTCTCCCCACAGCCACTCTTTTTCATCCTCTCACCAGGCCTCCCCAACCATACCTCCCCATGGGAAGTGTGATCAAAATGTTTTTCCAGACTTCTCAACCACTTGCAGCCCACAAGGGCAAAACAGCCCTTACGGTGTGTTTCTCCTCTCTTTAGACCTGCAACTTATTTATCATCTTTAATTCTCCTTCCTAATATTTACCATTCTATGTAGACACAGTAATAGACAGTTTTAGGCTTATGGACTCTCCTAGGGACATCTTACCACAGACTCAGACAACAGTGCTCAGGCCAGATCAATCATTCCTAACCCCAGCAGAGTCCAAACCTAGTTATTACTTTTGGATCATGACAAAACTTATCCATGACCAAGCTCTTAACTTATAGTTAAGCATTAGGGCACTTTGACCAGGCCCATTTCGGTGCCAGGGTAGTTCATAGCTCATCGCTTGCCCTGGGTCTATCCAGTTCCTCATCGGGACCCTTCTTTTGGGGATCTAGGAAGTAAGGGCAAATGAGGCTTAAGTCAAGAGAGCATATGTCCAGGAGGTATATTATCTGGAATCAATCAACTCCCTAGCCTCAGGCTTGTCTTTTTAACTGTCTTTCTGTATCCATACAAAAAGTGATTGCTCTGAAGTAGCTAGCCACACAAAGTACAGTAAGGAGAAGAGAAATACAATATTTACAAGTCAGAGTCTGATCAGGATACAAAGAAAATTGACAGGTTTGGGGGGGTGGGGAATCAACAAACACAAGCACCTCAGCAGGTCCCAGTAATGTCTCCATTGTGAGACTTGTTGTTACTGTTTTTGGCATATCGAATATGCCACAGGTAGCTTGCCAGGCTCTGTTGTGCAGGCAGGATACTCTCGGTAGCTTGCCAGGCTCTCTGAGAGAGACAGAGAAATCGAACCTGGGTCTGCCGCAGGCAAGGCAAATGCCCTGCTATCTATCGCGCCAGTCCATCCTATCTAAACAAATTCACTTACAGAAGTGTTCATGATAATATGAACTGATAAAAAAAATTACCACTAAATTTGGGTGCAGAGAGAATTTAGACCAACACTAATATTCCTGAGATACCTGTCTTTATGTAGGTCATGAATTTTTTTAAGAAGTATTGTCCATGTGCATAAAAAATTGTATATATATTTCATGTTATACCATATTTAACCACATAGTAGTCACATCTCATTGGTTTTTCGGTTGTTGTTTTTCCAGTCCCAAAACTGTTTCATAAGCTTTTCTCATGTAATTGTCATATGGTATAATTCTGTTTTCATGCCATTTAAAAGATAAACAGAGCAGCATTATATTTGTGAATGGCATATGATTGTATATTTGTCTTCTCACACGCTGAGAGCCCTAGCCTAGAATTCTCCATGCACATGCATTGTCAGTATATTTCTGAAAGCTGATTCATGAAGCACTGCAGTACTAATGGAATTATCATACAACCCAATGAAGAATCGTAGGTGTAAGAAGGGCTAGTGGGTAGAGGCTACCATGAGTAATTCATGTTGTCTTCTGTTGTCACTAAACTTTATGCTTCTGCCAGAAAGACTGAAACAGCCAGCTCTGCTTGTTTAGTTTCTGAGGTCACATTGTGAATGAATTGAAACAATTTCCCTATGAAAATAAGACACAACAGGTAATCATTCCAAGTGGTCTAAGATCTATCTAGCAGCCCGATATGAATGTGTGTGTAAACAAACCTTTTAAAGAATACTTGTGCAGTTTTTACAAACAGATGATGAGCAGTGACAAACAAAGTCTACTGGAAATATTACCTACAGGTCCTTGGAACTTTTATGTACGTGGGCAATTAAGACTTGGGACCTTATCACTGTATCACTGTCATTCCGTTGCTCATCGATTTGCTCAGGCGGGCACCAGTAATGTCTCCACTGTGAGACTTGTTTTTACTGTTTTTGGCATATTGAATACGCCATGGGGAGCTTGCCAGCCTCTGCCATGTAGGCGAGATACTCTTGGTAGCTTGCCAGGCTCTCCGAGAGGGGTGAAGGAACCGAACCCCGGGTCAGTCACGTGCAAGGCAAATGCCCTACCCGCTGTGAGTTACTACTACTACTACTAAAAAAAAAAAAAAAAAAAGTCATGAATTTCAAATAGATGGGAATTTCTAATGCACTATATGAATCTGAAGATGACACACTGTGACAGAGCAACAAAGTAAACATGTATGATTAGCACTGACACAGCACATGAGAACATGAAGCCAAACTATTTAAATACACTCAGTGTTCCCCCTATTCATTCCTTATTCCATCATCTCCAGCCCCTATCAACCACTGATTATATTATTGTGCCATTGGTTTGCCTATTTAAGACTATTCAATAATTGAATTGATATAACGTATATATTTTTTAGAATGACTTAGTTCTTTTGGTTTTATGCATTTAAGTTTTCCCCATTACATTTTGTTTTGATAACTCTTTTTTTTCAATCTCTGAATAATATTCCACTATTGGGATATATCACTCACTCAGTTTGTGCACTCACCTACAAACAGGCATTTATTTGCCTCCAAGTTTTAGCAATACCCATGCTTATGAACATCCATGTGTAGGATTTTTTTTAAAACTCCTTTATGTAAATGTCTAATGGCACAATTGTTGGATCATGAAGTTAGTGTATGTTTAGTTTCATAAAAACCCTTCAAACTCTGCCAAAGTGACTGTTCTATTTTGCATTCCCAACAGCAGCAAATGAGAGTCACTCTCACTCCACATCCTTAACCATCTTTTATGTTTTCAGGGGTCTGGGCTTGTACATTCTAATTGCTGTTAGACTAGAAAGGTATTAATATGTCCATTCTAAATTGTGCAAATGTACTAAAAACCTATAGTAGTTAAGACATCAATAAAGAAGAAAATAAAAATTGAGAGATTTATTTAAAAATTGATCATGAAATTAATACTAAGACAGTGTATTAAAAAGAACCCAGAAAATAGACCTATACATATACAGTCACTAGGCTGTCAATACTGGTGCCAAGTATTCAATGGAGGAAACAAGTCATCCACAATAAATGGTGTTTGCATGAGGATATTTTTTAACAAAAATTATTTTCTATAGATTATTAAATATACATATAAAAGAAAAATGTACACTTAATAATGTAGGAGATGTCTTCATAAAAAGGAGGAAGCAAGAAATTCATGCACAGAAAATACTATGATATACAAGTATAAATTCAATTTTATCTAACTTCACTTCATCAAGAGAAAGCATCAAGAAAGGAAATCAGAGACTATGAGAATAAATTTGAAGCATATATAAATATATATAAACATATATACATACATGTAATATATATATATATATATATGGGGGTCCTATAAATTCTTAGGTCTGAAATAGGTCTTTAAGAAAGCCTTATGGAATTTATAAGCATGTTTTAAGCATTTGGCATATGAATGCCAAATCAAATTCATGTGCCAAAACCAGTAACAATGATGGGTCTCATTCCCCTGACCCTGAAAGAGCCTCTAATGCGGCACCATTGGAAAGGACGAGTAAAGAGAGGCTTCTAAAATTTCAGGGCTAGGACGAATGGAAATATTACTGAGACCGCTCGAGAAATTTGACAATCAACAGAATGATGATGATGATGATGTTTTTAGCATATTTATTTTCAGTTATTAACACTGTTGCTCATGTTCCCTTTAGTTTTGACATTTGGGTTTACTTATAGTCTTCCATTTCTCTGGAAATGTGATTATTACAAAGTTCATAGAAAACAATTCCTTATTTCTCACTTTTCCAATGGTAATGAGTAATACAAAGGTGGGGAAACATTTTTAATTTTCTGAATGCCATTTGGATTTTATTACATCATTCTTGTATTTATTACATCATTCATGTAATATTACATCATTCGTGCAGGGCCATACAACACAGACAGTTAGGTGTCTGAAAGCCGGCAAGAAACATGTCTGTCTCATCATGTAGCAGGGCCAGACCACTTGATTTCACAGGTCTTGTGGGGTCTTCAGGTTGGACATTCCCTGTCCCTGAAGTAATCTTTAGAATTAGAGTATTGTGTAGTTCCAGCACACAAAATGATGCCTATCATCAGTAATTACTAAACCTAAAATGTTCCATAAACATGACCCACAATAAATTAAATTCTGATCATTTATGTCCTCTAGTTATTGCTGTTGCCATAATTTAGAGATAACAGAAGAGAATAGAATATAAAAACTCAACAGTAGCTTATAAAAATAACTTAAATATAGTATTCATAGGCAAATATAACTATATAGACTATTTTATATTAATAAATATTTTATGTATATCTACTTGATATGCTATCAAGATGAAAGTTTCCTCATTTTTGCTACTAATTTTGATAATTCTACTGGCTGCACTTCATATATTCAAATATAAAATTTTTTTCTAATGTATTTTAATGTAACAATTTAATGGAGTATCTCATATACCTTTATAAATTGATCTATTTTCTAGTTTTCCAAACCAATAAACATTGTTTTAGTAACTTTTATGTAATTTCAAAAACATTTTCCAGTTAAGAAACCGTGTTACCTGTGAGTAAAGGCAGTCTTACTCTCTAATAATCTCTATGCCTCTTATTCTCTCTTCTTCTTTCTCTTTTTCTCTTTCTTTCCTTAACTTCTAGTAAAAAACAGTGAGAGCTGATATATTTTCCATATTCTGACATTTGGGGAAAAACATTCTATCTTTCATTATGAAGTCTGATGTTAGCTATCAGTTTTTCATAAATGTTCTTTATGGAACATTTATAGTAGAAACACTTTTTAGCTTGCTGAATTTTTTTTAAGATAGTAAACATTTTACACTTTTATTTTTAGAAGACTATACTTGTTTATGTTTTAGGGTATGTTATTACCATATCCACCACCAATGTTGCCTTGCAAATGGCTGACCCAACTTCAATCCCAGGCACCATAGTGGTCCCCCTGAACCTTCCAAGAGTGATTAATCCCTGAAAAGGAGAAGCTGAAGAAGGATCTATGAAAATATGAAAAGATTATCAACAAGGCAAGGGAAGTAATTATGTAAAAATTATCAATAGTGCAAGGCTTTCCCTGTGAAAGTGCCCAGATCAATTTACATGTATAAGAAAACTCCCGGAAAAAAAATCCCAGTTGGAGAAATTCCGAAACCTACTCCTAAAAACCGTCCTGTGCTTGCCTTCTCAAGCCTGCATTCTTCCTTGAACACATAACTGGGTTACTTTTCTCTGTCCCTTTACTTGCTCTTCAAGTTCATGTTCTCTCTTGAACACTTTATTTCTTTTCCTTCTCCCCCCTCACAAATATCTAAGTATTTTTCATTCAATAAAATAGCTTCACTATTTCCCCTTCTCAGAAATACTATTCTAGGAGGAAAGGCAACAACCCAGACTACTTGTGCCAAGATTAGAACTCACTTTCCTTTCCTAACAAGCAATTTCTTGCTCCAGCCTGAGTTCTGGGTTCCCAGAGTAATTGGGTGGCAAGAATTTTATTTTAAAGATCTCATATCCCAGAACAATGGACTGAAGGTGCAGTGTTGTCCTCTGCATTGTGGGGCTGTTGGACTTTGAATGTCTGTGTGGTGTAGGTGCTTACAGACAACTTTACCAGTACTGAACCCAAGCCAAGTGTTTTCCTGAGTGCTGGTAGTTGAGGTGGCTTGAGTAGAGAGGTGGAAGCACTCTTTTCTTGAGTTTTCCTCCTTCCTTGTTACCCACTTTACTAAGCTCCCCGCAGTAGCTGCAAATTGTGTAATTTTATTTTTCTTAAAGCCAAGTAACATTGTGTGTGTGTGTGTGTGTGTGTGTGTGTATACACCCTTGTTTTTCTTTTATCCAATCAACTGTGCTTGGACACTTAGGTTATTTCCAGATTTTAGCAATTGTGAATAGTGCTGCAGTGAACATAGAAAAAAAAAAACACGCCCTTTTCTTTGTTAATCTCAATCATGCAGCCCAAATGCAGGTGGTTTCATTTGGCTTTGTCTGTTCCCTTGCTTTGTTTCTTCTCTTAATTAAAATATTTTGTTTCATTTCATTTTATAATAGTACTGATGCCATGAAGCTGGCTTTTCTTGCACAATTCCAATTTCTTGAGAATTGTATGAAATGTTTGCACCTGAAACTCAGGTATCTAAGAAGTTAAATTTATTATAGTTCAGATAGGTAAGTTTGGGTCCTTCCCCAGTGTCCAGGCATTTCACTTTACCTAAATTAGTCGCTCATTCTGTCTCACAATACTCCATCCAGTGTTCAACTTCTGAAATCCCATCTCACGCCCTCTGCTAGCTCTAGCCATGCTTGTGAGTGAGACTCCTGTGATCAATAGCTTGTCACTGTCTAGGTGTTCGAACCCTGCCCTGCCTGATTTTGCTGTCTGTACAGGCCTATGAGTCTTGCATGTGTTCAACAATCTGTGTGGACACATAAGCCCTACATGAGCCTTTGAGTATACAAAAAGGTGGTGTGAGTAAACAAAAAGAGAGTCTAGCTTGGGATTCCTTTTATCTGGTGTTAGCCCCCACCCCCAGTTATCCCATTATCTATTTTGATTGGATATCTTATGACGGGTGAGATTTAAACGGACTAAATTAACCTGACACTCCACCCTTCCATTCCTGCTGTATCAACACCAATATCATTGTTTTGTACTCATAGTACTATATGCCCAACACCAGAGTGCTGTGAGTTTTTAATCAAACATGGATCCCAGTTTTCTTTTCTAGTTTGATTAATTAAATTGAGATATATATGTATACATGTATATGTATATATATATATATATTTGCTTTTTTTGGCTCACTCTCATCGATGCTCAGGGATGACTCCTGGCTCTGCACTCAGGAATTACTCCTGGCGGTGCTTGGGTGGGGGGGGGGCATATGAGATGCCGGGGATTGAACCTGGGTCAGCCACGTGCAGGCAAATGCCCTCCCCATTGTACTATTGCCCCAGCCCCTAAATTTATAGATTTTTTTTTAATTTTTATTTTTTTATTGAATCACCATGTGGAAAATTACAATGCTTTCAGGCTTAAGTCTAAGTTATACAGTGCTGAAACAACCATTCCTTCACCGGTGCCCATATCCCACCACCACCAAAAAAAATAGTACCCCTCCCATCCCGCCCCACCCCTGCCTTGTAACTGATAAATTTCACTTTACTTTCTATTTACTTTGGTTACATTCAATATTTCAACACAAAGCTCACTATTATTGTTAGGAGCACCCCACTGGAATCAGACCTGTTGTGAAGGGATATAAGTTCATGCAGCTGTGAAGAGGCCGCACACATGTGCGGCCCCCAGGATCACATCTTAAAATCTATCAAATTAGGGGCCCCTAACTTGATAGATTTTAACATGGTGAACCAACCTTGCATTCCTGAGAAGAGCCTCACTTGGAATCTACTTTACAAAAAAATTAAGTAAAAATTTGGCATCTATGTTTACGATAATTTTAGATTGTAGTTTTCTTTCTGAAATGTGTTAGTCTGGTTTCTGTATCTAGTTTTTGTAAGCTAGCTCCAGAATAAAATTGGGAATTATTTTTTTATCTTAATATCCTTGTAGAAGTTTTGAAATATTTTTATATTAAACATTTGTTAGAATTCACCATAAAATTATAAAGACTTTGGTAAATTCTCTTCAGAAACAATTTTAACTAAAGATGAAGTTAAATCAATTGCTATTCAGCTATTAAAATAATATTTTTTTCTTACATGAATTTTGTTACTACATGGATGATATCCTTTTATACATTCTTTCCTGCATGTTCTGCAAACTCCAGTGACTTTCACCTTCTTTCCTCCAGCTTCTTTCCCAAGCTTTAGCCTCCACAAAAATCTCCATTTTCTGCCATGGCCTAGGAAAATTTTCTAGCAGTAAGCTAAGACAATTCTGGCTCTCATCTAATTTGTCACCTGTTTCTTAGGATAACTACCATGTATTTCCTGATGTCTTGTTTCTTAGTAACCAACAGTTTATGTGTTTTATTCATTAAAAAATTGTTTCAGGCAAGAGATTAAATTCAATACCTGCTATTTCATCTTGTATGGGATCAAAATTTATTCCTCAACTTTTAAAAAGTTTTAATTTTTTTGTTCTTGGGGACCTTTCTGGCTTTGTTCACTCATGGCTTAGTCCTGGGTCTGCACTCCGGGATCACTCCTAGTGGGACCCAGGGGACTATATGCAGTGCCAGGGATCAAACCTGAGCAAAGCAAACACCTTACTACTGAACTGTTTCTCTAGTTTCAACTTTTAAACTATTAAAATATTTATCTCAAACAATAAATGTAATAGGGAACAACAAATGGTCAAAGTCATCACATTGAAAATTTTGTCTATAGAACTAACCTTACAATAGGATAGTGAGAGGCCCTTGGGACACTGATTCTCCACTGGTGGAGAGAAGTGGGTTCTCCAATGATGGGTTTGTGTTAGAATGATGTATCCATGAAAAGTATGGGTAGCAGTATTATAAATCCTGGGACATCAATAAAAATGGTATAAAAATAAAATGAAATGTTTATATCACTCAAATTTTTATTAGCTTATCTTTCTCACTGTTTCTTTATTAATATTTTAAGACTGACACTCTAAAAAATGTGATTTTTTTCCTAAGGGGAAAAAGTTATTTTCACTGCTGTATTCATGTTGATGCATGACTCATATAATTTTCACCCATCAGCATTAAAAAGGTTTTTAGTATAAGTTATTGGGATCAATCTGACAGTAGAATTAATATGATGAATACATCTCTAATTGTAGAAAGAAAGAATTTAAGAAAGAGATATAACTGCAGTGCCTAATTCTTCTTCACCATTTCACTACTCATTGCAGGAAAGCTTGTAAAGTAGCTATAATTTATTTTTTCTGCCATCAGGGTTAGAACATCATAAAGATGTATTTGTTAATCATTTAGAATAGCAAAAAAGGAATTTTTCTATAATTACTTAAGTAAGACATTCATCATCAAATGTACCATAAATTCAAGAGCTAGAATATGAACATTAGACAAATTTTATGTTTGACTTTTTTGGAGATGTCATTGATGACAGATGGTCTAATACCTAATAACTATTCATTCCTTCGTGTGCTGATTTACCCTTTTGGCATTTACCATTGGCAAAACTCTTCTTCTTGCTCTTCTAGCAAACATTCTACATATTGACAAGGAAGAATATCACATGATGGAAGTTAGATAAACTTTAGGGATACACAGCTGCTTCCTAACTCATGTAATGTTATAAAATTGTTTTTCAATCTGGGATTAAGTACACAGAAGCATTGAATAATCTGTAAACATCTTGAAATTGTACATAGGTGTTTGTGATTATATTCATATTTTCTGTACAAGAAATATGTATATGGCTTTTACTTTATACTCCAAAAGAGGCTTTAAACCTCAAAAAATAGATGACATCTTCATACAGAACTTTGCAGAACAGAGCAACAGAACGAAGTCCTATTATCAGATGCTATGCAGTGATAGCTCCATTAAGAAATATCCTCACATACAAATTAGAAATATAGATTATTCAAGTCTTAAAGCGACTTGCCATATCCCAAGAATTTTATGCAATATCCCAAATTATAGCTGACAATTTAGCACTAAGGACAACCAGGTCTTTGGGAGCCTTAAAACTATAACTACTGTATCAGTTTTTTTATTTTTCGTCTTTTATAAAAATCATAAAAACATAAATACATATTCAGCTGGAGCTTTTACTTAAGAATGTAAAATATTTCTAGAAAGCTGGCACTAAAAAATAAACTTAGCCACTTGCCTGGTCAGTCTTTCATGTGAAAGCAAAAAAGTGTTAATTGGTAATGTAAAATTTACCATACTAAATCATAGAGCCCATTTGATAAGATTGATTATTTTATATATCAAGACTTATTTGATTTTTCAAAATCACATTTGTTTTTTATGTAAAACATAACTGTCTACTTTTCTTCTTCCACTGAAGTAGAACTTTATTTCTAAATTAGATCAGTAATTTTAATCATTCCATAATTCATTCCATCATAATTTATATAAGGAAAAGTGTTATTTTTTCTCTCATTACTAACAAACCAGAATCACTAACACACTTTCTGTCAATGAAGAGGTCCACCTCTTTTTGTTTGTTTGTTTGTTTTTATTTTGTTTGAGGACTACTCCTAGCTGTACTTAGGGTTTTCTCTTGGTTCTGTACTTAGAGATCATGTCTGGTGGGTTCAGAAAACCATGTCTGGTTCTGGAGATCAAATTCAGGACACCTGTGTAGAAGGCAAGCACCCTACCTACTGTACTATCTCTCAAGCCCCCGACCAACGTATTTTTAAGTAATTCTTACTAACTTCCACCTATTTACCTAGAACTTCCTGTGGTTTTGTTTTATTTTTCATTCTTGGTAATGATTTGTTGATGAAAAGAGTGATACTGATAAATTAATCATTCAAAATATTTCCATGATTTTTTATATTATTTGCTTTTCATGCCATTTACACATTTGTTCTTTTGACACTTTGCCTTTATATATCATCAGTCCAGAATGAAGCAATATCTATTTATAAAAATTTGTTATATAGGGGCTGGAGAGATAGCACAGCGGGTAGGGCGTTTGCCTTGCACGCGGCCGACCCGGGTTCAAATCCCAGCATCCCATATGGTCCCCTGAGCACGGCCAGGGGTAATTCCTGAGTGCAGAGCCAGGAGTAACTCCTGTGCATCGCCAGGTGTGACCCAAAAAGCAAAAAAAAAAAAAAAATTTGTTATATAGTGAAGTCAGTAACATATCAAAATAAAAATATTTTAATAAGGAGGTATTCATTATTACTGAAGTATTTTACTGCATTATTTATAATTGGGGATGTGTGTGACTTGCCAGTTATTTTACAGAGTAGTGAGTCTGAGTTTTTCTACTTTTTTTTAAAGTAGGAATTGCATTTTTTGTTTATAAGAGTGACTTTAAGAATAGCAAGTCTGTTATAAAAACCCATCCCTTGGGAATGTTTCTAAAGTTTTACTTAAAATTTTCCAGCCCACCCACTATTTTGGGTATTATATTTTTCTCCCCACAAAGAAATTATCATTGATCAATGCAACATTGATATGTCAGTATTCAATGAAAATCCAGATCTTGCGCCAAAAAATGTAACTTCAAAAGTAGCATATGATTGTAGGAAATTATTCTAATCTTAATCTGTAGACAATAATAGTACTAAAATGTGATAAAGTCTGGCCATTCATATATGTGGCTTCCCTTGAACAGTGTAGACAGCTGGTAGCACAGGTGGTAAAAGTGACAAGTTGTAATATCTGATAAGTTGTAATAAGTAATGAGGAAACTATTTTAGGATCCATCTCTGTGGAAACTTAAGTAGATCATAAAGGAACTAAATATGATCACTTAGTATCAACCTACATTATTCCACACTGCTTTTTTTACTAAGATTATGATAAAGATATTCAATTACTTAAAAAAATTTATAGTGAAAATTTTGTTTTAATAAAGGTAATATTATATTAACATATTCTGATATGCTTATTCATATCACAGAAATAGAAAAGATCCACAGAAGCTGTATATTATTGATATAAAATACAAATTTTAGTTATACCATTCAATTAAATGAGAGATTTTACTATACAAAATGCAACACTATTGCAACTTATAGGCAAAGATTACTCCCAATGTTCTTATTTTTTATATACAAAATCAGTATCTTATCACTTACTAAGAAAAGGCTTTGAGTTTGATTATCCAAAAGGACCAAAGAAGTATATTATTGAGAAAATAACACAATCCTTGATATCCAAAGGCCATAGTCTAAATTAAAGATTAAATATGACATATGCATGGCATTGCCTATTCTTAGTCAGGTCAACTCACATCACAAGAAAGCAATATTCAAGTCAATTGATATACTTTAGTACCAATATGTGGCTGGCTGCATTTACTATTTATCTTAAGAATGATGTTCCAATCTCATTTATCACTGGTCTCAAGGCATAATTTAATATTTTTAAGCCAGGTCATTCAAATATTTTTAAATTAAAGATTTCTTATTTAAATGTTTATTAAGTACTAATTTTTGTGATGGACTGGAGCGATGGCACAGCGGGTAGGGCGTCTGCCTTGCATTCGGCTGATTCGGTTTCGATTCCTCCACCCCTCTTGAAGAGCCCAGCAAGCTACCGAGAAGATCCCGCTGGCATGGCAGAGTCTGGCAAGCTCCTCGTTATGTCAAAATCAGTAACAAGAAGTCTCACAATGGAGGCATTACTAGTGCCTGCTCGAGCAAATCGATGAGCAACGGGGTGACAGTGCTAATCTTTGTGACAGTTTAAAAAGAATCATCAAAAATGTTTTTATAGACTTCCTCCTAAAAACCTCTCATTAAATACCTTAAAGTATTTTTCTAAAAAAGGTAAAATTTTCATTAAAAATTTTGCATTTGTGGGTCATACCCAGCAGTGCTTATGGCCTATGCTTGGCTTTATGCTTAGGGCTCATTCCTGGTGGTGTAGGAGATGGTATGCATTATTGAAAATAGAATAGTCCACAAGAGAAGCGAGTACCTTGATTATGGCTGATAATCTGCTCAACCCCTTAAAAAGACTTAAGGAAATGAAATATAGTAGTAAAATCTTATAAAACCTTCAACCTACAATGTGTATTAGTTCATCATGTTCTGAAAATCTTAGAGAATAAAGGACCCAAATGTGTTTAATTCAGACACATTTGTTTGAAATACATGGATAAAAGATCCTTAAACTACAAACAGCAATTTTTAAGAAACAAAGAAAAAAATACAGATAAACTACAACATTTTACTTTTGTAATGTCACTCCTGGTATCACTGTCATCCCGTTGTTCGTCAATTTACTCGAGCAGGTGCCAGTAATGTCTCTATTACACTCAACGCTGAGATTTTAGCAGCCTCTCCTTACTTGTCTTTTCCAACAATTGGAGACTGTTTCAGGGTCAGGGAAATGAGACCTATTGTTACTGTTTTGGCATTTCGAATACGCCACGGGTAGCTTGCCAGGCTCTGCCGTGCGGGTGGGATACTCTTGGTAGCTTGCTGGGCTCTCCAAGAGGTATGTATATATCTGTTACTATATTTTGCATATGAATGCCACGGGGAGCTTGTCAGGCTCTCCCAAGTGGGCAATAGAGTCACTCCTGATAAATTTTTGTTTTTTGCATTTTTGGGTCACATCTGGTGGTGCTCAGTGGTCACTCCTGATGGTGCTGAGGGACCCATATGGGATGCCAAGGATCAAAGCTGATTGGGCCACTAGCAAGGCAAATGTCTCCCCGCTATATTATTGCTCTGGCTCCTATTTTTGTGATGTCAAGGATCATACCCAAGGTGCGTCACTACTTGAAACAATTTTGAGAGATCTCCTCTAATAACAGAAACTGTCAAGGGAGTAAATTATATTAAACAAAAATTAATTTAACTTTCCAATAATAGTCTTTCCTCTACACAGTCACCTAGACTTTTCCTTGTAGCAAAAACTCATATGAAGATTACTCTATTTTTTAACTCTTTTTTTTTTCAATTGAATCACGGTGAATTACAAAGTTACAAAGCTACTCAGGATTGAGTTTCAGATGTAAAGTGTTCCAATACCTGTCCCTTCACCAGTGTCCCCTACTCTCCAACCATGTCCCTTATTTCCTTCCTGCCCCAAATCAAACCCTGGCCAGCCGTATGACATTCATTTTTCCTTTTACCATTGTCTTCTCCACAACTTTCCCTAATTTATGCCCCCACCTCAGTACTATGCTCCCAATTGAAGACCAATTCTGCTCTTCAATCTTATTGCCTTTGGGCATTAGATATCTCCCTATAAAGTTTCTTTATATCCCACATATTCATTCGGTGTCTGTTTCTCTCATTCTAACTGACTTTGAAGAGTACATCTGCTGAATAACTAATATCTAAGTCTTCTAATTTTCAGTTATTGATAATATAATGGTGACTCAAATCTTGACATCCTTAATATCTTAAGATTTGACATAATTTCTAAGTTTATTGTGAGATCATTGTTTTCCCTACACTCTCTGGGTAAAATCATACTTTAAAAAAAATTTCACATAGCTATTTCAAAAAAGCCAGTTGGGAGCACTGAAAGATATTTGATACATTAGTGGAAGGCATTGACTTCACAAAAATAAGATTCCATTTAATTTAAAATTCAATGGCAACTCTCAAAGATCAACAAAAGAAGCCACCTGACAAAAAAAAAAACCCAGAGAGATAAACATATACTTCTTCAATGTTGCATACATATAAAAGGACAACAGGCATATGAAAAAATGTTCATTATTATAATCATCAGGAAAATGCAAAAAAAAGACAGTGAAATAATCACTAATAAGCAATATATATATACATATATAATTTCAGAAACAGTAAGTTCTGGCAGAGATGTGTTAAAATGGGAACTCTCATTTATAGTTGAAGTGTGGTTTTTTTCAGCCTCATCTGAAAATGGTTTGACAAGTTCTTAAAAACTAATAGAGCTTCCTCTGACCCTGTGATTCCACTCCTGGACATCTATCCCAAGAACAGAGAAAGTGTAATTTGAAAGGACACAAGCTTTGTTGATATCAGTATTATTTATACTAACCAAGATCTATAAAAAATACAATACATACACAATGGAATATTATTCAGCTATGAGAAAAGATGAGATCATGTAATTTGCTGCAACTTGGGTGGAATTAGAGAAAGTTATGGTAAGTGAAGTGGGTCAGAAATAAAAAAAAATATCAGATGATTCACTTATATGCAGAGAATACAGAAATGAAGCATGGGAGTAGACAATTCCCACTGAAAACAAACCGTTAAATGTGGCTAATACCTTTGTGATTTGAGGATGCTAAGGGGAATGGAGAAGAGATGTTGGGATAATGGTGGAGTGATCTTGAAACCAATGTTGTACATGGTACAGCAGACCTGCATATATAAAATAATAATATTGGTACTATTTGTGGGAGCAGTAACGGCAAACACCAGGCCTCATGGGATGGGGGATGGGGGCCCTTCTCATGGCCCCTCCCCCCATCCTGATGGAAACCTGAGATGATGCCCATGAACTGCTTCCGGCTATTTTGTGAGCTCCTTAACAGCCATGATCCAGAGACACACAAGAGACACACAAAAGAATCTTAGAACCGAGCAGCTCGCTGAAGAGATCTCTCTAGGCTCTTATTATCTAAAATTTTAGAATTCCAGGAGCATGAGGCTGATTTTTCTGCTATCCGACATCTTATGCTATTCATAACAAGCAATACAAAATAAATTATCTAGCATTGCCTTTTCGGCAGGTTTGAGTGGTGACCGAAAAATTCTAAATAATAATGGTGGGACTGGTGTTAAAATATTGAATGTAATCTAAGTAAAGAGTATTGTAAAAATTGACTGCCACACAGGCAGAGGAAGGGTTGTGGCGGGGGGTGGGGGGGAATACTGGGATTTGGTTGGTGGAAAACGTGCACTGGTGAACGGATGGGTGTTTGATCATTGTATGACCGAAACTCAAACATGAAATCGGGGGCTGGAGTGATAGTACAGCTGGTAGGGCATTTGCCTTACATGCGGCCAACCCAGGTTCAATTCCCAGCATCCTATATGGTACCCTGAGCACTGCCAGGAGTAATTCCTGAGTGCTTGAGCCAGGAGTATCCCTATGCATCGCTGAGTGTGACCCAAAGGAAAAAAAGAAAGAAAGCTCCGTATCTCACAGTGATTCAATAAATAATAATAATAATAATAATAATAATGGTACTATTCTAAAAATAATATAAAAATTAAAAAAATCAACAACAAAAAACCAAGTTGAAATTTCTCTAAAACACAGGATTGCATTTGAACAGATAATAACAATTTACACTTTTCAGATGACTGCCAAGTTTTAAAGAAAAAATCCCTCTAAAATATATTTTAACTTTAGACATATTAAATGTGAAAAGAGAACAACTACCATAAAGAAAATGTAGTTTATTTCAACTTCTTCCTTTTCCACTTTACATATCAGTCTGAGTCCTCAAAGTTTTCTTCCGTTTCCTGTAACACTTTTATAGAGTGTGACTATGGGATCTGAGATGTGGCTCAGTGCTAGAGCCCTTATCCTGCCTTGTATATGTGAGGCTCTAGTCTGATTGCCTACACTGTTTACCCTCTCCCCAATATATAAGCTAATAAATATTATGACAGTGGGAATACATTGGAAGATGTCAAGACTTGAAGCTATGCTAAAGTGAGCAATAATTATACTAAAATCAATGGCAACTGTCAAATAATTTCACACAGTAATAATTTCACACAAATAATTTCACACCTATAGATGCCAAGGTGGTGATCAGATAGTTTCCTTGACTGGTCTTTTAATAGGACAGTGCTGATTCTGATTTTGTACTCTTTAATATTCAGTAGATAAAATTCCTATACTTTTCCAGGCTGCAAGATTTTTTCTTTCTTGCCAGTTTAATATTATTTTCACCTTGAGTTTTATTCCTACTCTACATTTTTCCATTTGACCTCTTTAACTAAGCATATCATCTAGCAGTCATTCTTTATCTGGAAACCCTTGATTGTGGTATTCATTACTAGTTGGATAATGTAAAATTCATGTCACTTTTGCCATGCTAAGGTAAAAGGAGAGTTAAATTGGCGCATGTATTACAAGAAAATTCCATATGTCCCTTATATAAGTAAAAACAAAGTTCACACATTGCTTAAACTTGTCAAGACTTTGTGACATTCTAAGGAGAAAATCTGGCATTATAGTAGTTAGTGTAACTAACTCCTATAGCATTCGAGAAATTAAAGTATTGCAATAGTTGTTCTTCTACACATATTTAAATTTTGCTCCACTATACTTACTTTTACAGGTTCAAAAAGTCATTAGACTTGCAAAGGTTAAAATGATATTAAATGGATTTTTAAAATTGAACTATAGGAACAAAGCAAAAAAAAAATAAAGCAATAGCACTAGAACCTCAGAAGCTGAAAAGAAGAGAGAATGGAGACTAACTTTTGAGACTCGGAAGAGCAGGACAACTATAGCCTGATTTACACCAGGATCCCACCTATGATCCCATCCCCACCCCCGACCTGTGATTCCTCAGGAATGACAGCTCCCCTTGGTGTCTGACACCTCTTGAAGAGGAAGTAAATTCTGGGCAGTAACAGACTCTGGAAGTTTGTTTGAGGATCGACTTTACACTCACAGACACTTTCACCATTCTGCACTGCAGGTTAGGATCTTTCTACTATCAAACAACTGATGGGAAGTTTGTTTTCTGGAGAGGGATTAAGCAGAGAATCTTGATAAGAAAACAAACACATTTGAGGATGGGGATACCAAATGAAAAACAATTTTAGATTAAATCAAAATTATCATTAGAATGCTTAAACGGAAGTATGAAGGAACACCACTTTAAGTTTCTTAGGAGTATAGAGGAAATAAGGGGAAAAAACCCACTATTTTGATGTTTTGATGTGCAGCAATGACAACCGGTGGAACTTGTATATAGGAAGGGAATTTAAAAATAAAGGTGGTTGACATGAAATGTTCTTTATTTCTCAGAACTATATCAAATATTTATTTCTATTTCATTTAAAGTGCATGGATTGTTTGAACATTATCTTGGTACATGAATGCAGACACTTTAGAGTAATTATATTTGTTGTTCCTGAATGGGAAAGAGGTAGAAATATTGATTTCATCTCCTCTATAAAATATGACTGAATCTACCCTGAGTATCATGGCATCACCAAAACCTATTTACTGATTTCCCATGATAGAGCTATATATCTAGGGGGAAAAATATTTGCAGATACAATAAAAGTATCTTGCTTTTAAAATATTACATTTCGATATTTATGCTTTTTGATATCCAATATATTCTTTTAACAGTGAAACTATCTGTTCTTGGAAACCACTATGCTTTTTATTATTCTTTAACTAGAATGTACTTTATCTTATCTTCCAGAAGCATCTCCACTTACCTTTCAAGAACTATCTCAGATAGAACTTCTTTTATTTCTCTTGCTGTTATTGCTCTGCTTCAGCTTGTTTTGGCCCAAACATGTTGGTGCTCAGGGCTTACTCTGGGTCTTTGCTCAGGGATCACTCCTAATGGTGCTCTGGGAACCATATTGGATGCTAACGATTGAACCCAGGTTGGTTGTGTGCAAGACAAGTGACTTACCGACTATACTATTGCTCCAGGCCCTATCTCTGATACTATGTAATATAACACTCTGCTTGTACTTTCATTATGGTGGATTCTGTGCTGTTTCATAATTATATTTATAATTTTAAAAATTATTTTAGTCTTGGTACTATGTCTTATTTGCATTTTTAGTAATTCAATAAATGTTTAATATATATTTGAAATGGTTTTGAGTTTGTTTCATTTGATTTTCCAGGTTCAATAAATCACTATATCCTACTGCTCTATTTATTTTATCTATTCATTTCTTAGATAAGAATGCCAATGTCTACTACTAAGACATTATGCTCTTGATGTTCACTGCTGGGGCTATCAGCATCTTAATTTCATTTGTCCTTCAGTCTAACTTTCTTTCAGCTGAGTATTTTCTTTGCCACTCAAAGTAACTAACTCATAAAGTTTACCATGTGATCTATTCCTAAAAATCCTGAGTTGTCTACATTCATTTCTAGATGTGACAGAGTAAATAAGAGTATATTTATCTTCTTGCTTCATATAATTAGAAAGTGAACAAAACAAGTTTTATGCATTTAAACAGTAGTCAGTGCAATTGACTCTAGAGAAAAGAGATTAATTAAGTAAACTCTTTCTTTGTCCCAGTTTACTCTCTGGAATGAAATTCCAAGCCTTAGCAAACTTAGAGAATATCAGATAAAACCTGGCTGTCCTACTCAGTTGAAGAGACAAATGTTGGAATTCAGAAAGTTGAGGAAAATTAGGATTTCTGAAATCAAATACTAAAATGTGAGTTTAGAGGTGAGAGATACTCCACAAGTCTTGAGATTGGACATTAATCTTTGAATAAATGAGGTGCTTGGTTGAAGACAAAAACTCACAGGAAAAATTAAGATAACAATTCTTGAGCTTAAACAGGTGAATCTCTAGTATGTGTTCCAACTAGCCAGAGTGTAACAACCTCTTAATACAAGGGCATTTAATAGAATTCTCAGGAGGATAATATTTCTTTAAAAGGACATATTAGCTTAGACATTTTATTTCAGATATGTTTCACAAAGCTTAAAAACAAACGTCCAAAGAATGTTGGAATCAAAGTGACTTCAAGCAACAAAGCATATCAAAATTTAATTGTGTACTTAAAATTCTGTCCAGCATTTAACAGTTAAAATTAGGAGCCATGGGGCTAGAGAGATAGTGCAGGGGGTAGGATGCTTACCTTGCATATGGAAAATACAGATTTGATCCTTAGTACCCCATATGTCCCCAAAGTCCACAGGAGTGAGCCCTGAGCACAGAGCCAGGTGAGGAAGCCAGGAGCACCACTGGATATGGCCCAAAAACCAAAATGAAAAGCAAAAACAACTTTAAAAAATTATGTCCAGGACTGCACTCATTTGTGGAGTATAGAATAATATAACATGAGGCTAACACCCAAGAACAGTAGATACAAGGGCCAGGAGGATTACCCTATAGCTGGTAGCCTGCTTCATGAGCGGAGGGGAGAAGGCAGATGGAATAGAGAAGGGATCACTAAGAAAATGATGGCTGGAGGAATCAGTCGGGATGGGAGATGCATGCTGAAAGTAGATAATGGGCCAAACACGATGACCTCTCAGTGTCTGTGTTGCAAGCCATCATGCCCAAAAGTAGAAAGAGAGTATGGGGAATATTGTCTGCCATGGAGGAAGGGGGAGGGTGGGAAAGGGGGGAGGTATACCAGGGATATTGGTGGTGGGGACTGTGCACTGGTAGAGGGATGGGTGTTTGATCATTGTGTGATTGTAACTCAAACATGAAAGCTTGTAACTATCTCACAGTGATTCAATAAATTTTTTAAAAAGCATATAATTATATATTTGAAAAAAATTATGTGCCATACAAAGAGCAGAGTTAGGTCTCTTTTTTTGTGTGTGGGGGGGAGGGGCATCACATCTGGTGGTTCTCAGGGTTTACTCCTGGCTCTGCACTCACAAATCACTCTTGGTGGTGCTCAAGGGACCATATGTGGTGCTGGGGATTGAATCCTGGTTGGCTTCATTCCTGACCAGAACTGAATGTGCTCCCTCCCACCCCTGTCCCCCAAAAGAAAAATTAATAATATCAACATTTAATCAAACATTATTAAGCATTGAAAGTGGAAATGTTCAAGCCATGACCAGAAGAAAAATCAAAGAAATACAGACCCAGTGATAAGACAAATAATATAATAGCTAAAGAGGATGTTTAAAATGATCATTATATTTAAGAAGGTAGGGGAAAACATGTTTTAAAAGATTAGAAAAATACAAAGTATTTAAAAAAATTATCTCTAGGTATGAAAAATGCATGATCTAGGGGAGCTAGATCAGACGTCAGAGGTCTCTTATACATTTTAGGCTCCCAGTTGCATTCTCGAGACTGTGTGGTCCCACCGGGTACTGCTGATATGCAGTCCTGAAGGTTTCTGAGTACCATCATATGTGACCCTGGTGATTTCCACCCACCACTGCATGTTTCTGGTATCTCCAAGCATTGCTGAACTGAGCAACACCATATCTCCAAGCTCTGGCATTGAACCATCCAGCCTGGTTGGTTGAATATTACAGTCCTTAAGCATCCAAGCTTGAAAGTCCCCCTGCCATCTCTACCACTCCCAACAAAAAATACATGATGTGAAATGAAAAGCAGCTCAATGAGACTAGTAACTTTATGCATTAAAGATAAAAAGACTGGTGAACTTGATGAACTAATAATAGAAAGGATCCAAACTGGAGCAAAGAAAATTGATGCATTGGAAAACTTAATAACTTGTGAGACAATTAAGAACAATCTAACATTAAATAAGCAACAACTTCCTTGAAACTCCAAAAGAATACTTTCTGGTTTTTCCAGAACACAGTTCAAGTACTACTGGGAGCTATTTTAGACACAGAATAAATCCATATGACTAGAGGTCTCCTATTGTTGGGAGGGGAGAAGAAGAGGACCCTGGAACAAGACCCTTTAAGCACACAAAGTGAAGTTTTCTTGCTATTGGGAGAAGGGGCAGCATAATGAAAAACTCCATCATAAAGACGTCCAAAAACACTCAGAGAAAAACTAAGGTAAAACTAAGTTAGGCCAGATAACAGAACTTTTCTGACCCTTACCCTAAGATAGAGGCCTGAACAGTAGGCTATCACTGGGTGGAAGGCAAGATTGCAGAGAAAGATCTCCAGTGTGGCATAGTTGCACAGGAAGGTAAAGGCTCTATCAAGAACATAGTGGTGGTGGTAGTGGGAATATCTAGCACAGCGTTCCCATCCCTAACTGCAACATAGGACTGAGATGTTTCCCAAAGTGCTGATAGTTCTTCTGGGGGGCGATGAGGAGCGGGGATGCTGGAATGGTTCGGGGAGGTGGGATTTGGTACAGCTTGTGGACACTTTCAGTTTGTTCACTTAAAGAACGTGGCTTTCCAGGGACGAATAAGTGAATGGTATTTCTTTTCTGAAAAGCGAAAGGTAGGGCAAATAAATTTGTAAACCTCTAGCCAAACTAGAGGAAATTGAAACTGTGGATATTTGTCATCAGAATAAACAAAAGCAAAACCCAGTTCAACTTCTGTCTAAATTGATTCAACAACATCCGAAGCTCAGAGTCTACAAGAGGTGTGCCTAATTCCACATATAAATAATATCTAACTCCCTTTCTACCATAGCACATGGACTATTTCATGTTCGGTAAAAATCACCAGATACACAGAAATACAAGAGAAGTCAATTGACTGTCAAAACAGAAAGCAATTACAGAATCTGATTTAGAGATGATGTAAAGGTTCAATTCCTCCGTCCCTCTTGGAGAGCCCAGCAAGCTACACAGAGTATCCCGCCCACACGGCA
The DNA here is from genome assembly GCF_027595985.1 of Sorex araneus. Classification (NCBI taxonomy): domain Eukaryota; kingdom Metazoa; phylum Chordata; class Mammalia; order Eulipotyphla; family Soricidae; genus Sorex; species Sorex araneus. The sequence continues at coordinate 106,984,503 of NC_073305.1, forward strand.
GAGCCTGGCAAGCTACCGTGGCGTATTCACTATGCCAAAAACAGTAACAAGTTTCACAATGGAGACATTACTGGTGCCCGCTCGAGCAAATCGGTGAACAATGGGATGACAGTGCTACATTGCAGCAAGGTTGAAAAATCTATCAGAAAAAGAAATTTTTAGTTATTATTAAAGCTTGAACTTGAACATATATAAATACTTGAAGACTATTAGCAGAGGAAAAAACCCACCAAAATATACTTAGAAAATACTCAAAATAATAAAGCAATAAAGCAAAATGTGTCTTAAATGTCTCTCATTTCCCTAGATACAGAAAAAAATCAATGAACTTGAAAATAATTGAATCCAGACTGGAGAGATAGTACAGTGGACAGAGCACTTACCTTTCATGTGTCAGCTGTGAGTTCAATCTCTGGTATCCATATAGTTTCCCAAGTCCAAGAGTGATTCCTGAGGGCAGAACCAGGAGTAAGTCCTGAGCACTGCCGGATGTGACCCTAAAACAACAACAGAAAAACAACAACATCAAAGACTTGAATAAAAAAAATACCTAGATTAAAACTCAGAAAAAAATGAAAACAACAACAATGAAGAAAACCCCAGAGAATCCCCAAACTGTGTTGTAATATAAAAATAGTCAAACAAACATGAAATTGAAATTGAAAAAGGAGAAAAATTGTAATAATGGGAAAAATGCAACTTGGAAAGATAATGGTCAAATTAGTTAAAGAAGACAAAGATATCAAAATCTCAGAGTATACAAAATAGTCCTACAGTATACAAATTGAGAACTCCTTACATACATCTTACTTAGTGACATGACTGAGAGGTATAGCCTTATATCCAAAACACAGTTTCAACATAACTGAAAACATGAGATCTCAGTGCAACCACTGAAACTTTGTAATATGCCTGTCAAGCTGACAGGCATGCATGGAGCAGCGGGGCTGGAGGGGTGCAGTGTGGAGAGATTTTGGGAACATTGGTAGAGGGAAGTTGACACTAGTGGAGGGATTGGTTTTGAATTATTATATTCCTAAAACCCAATTATCAGTAATTTTGTAAATCATGGATCTTTAATAAAAAATTTTAAAAAACCAAAATAAAAAATAATTTGGGGTAACAAAAAAAATCATGTATTATTCAGAGGACTACAAATAATAAAAAATAAAAATTTCATTAGGAGCTATGTAAAGCTGAAGAAATAGAAGACATCCTTAAACTACTGAAAAAACACCCAATATACCTAGGATTTTAAATTTAGAAAAAAGACCTCCAAAACTTAAAGATATTCAGAAAATAAAAGTTAAAACTTTATCCCCAGAAAAAATAAAGTGTTAGCAACAGACTTGAACTATAAAAATTATTAAGGAAAGTTATTAATTCAGGAGAAAAATATTATGCAGAAACACTTATCTATGACAAGAATTTAGGAGTTCCAGAAAAAGTTAATAGTAAATTTAAAAGATATATCCCTATTTTAAATTTTAATTGATGTTTAGACCCAAAATAGTATGCATTGTGGTATATCATATGTAAAGCTATAATGTGTGACAAAATAAAAGGAAGAAAGAAGGAATTCTAAGCAAGTTGAAAATTTCTTGCGCTATATAAAATGAAGCATAATGTAAGGAGAACTTATGATAAGTTTAAGTGGACATGGTAAATCCTCAGAAAATCCCCTAACATTATTTAAAGTTATAAGTACATGCCATTGATGGAGAAAAAGAATAGTACACTAATTCATCAGCAACCAGAGAAAAGGAAGAAAAACATGCAAACAATCAAATTGAAACTAACCATCAAAAATGGGAAAAGTTTAAAAATCAGTATCTTAAACTGTAGCACTGTAGCACTGTCATCCCATTGTTCATCAATTTGCTCGAGCGGGCACCAGTAATGTCTCCATTGTGAATCTTGTTACTGTTTTTGGCATATCAAATACGCCAGGGGTAGCTTGCCAGGCTCTCCAACAGGGTCGGAGGAATCGAACCCGGGTCAGCAGCGTGCAAGGCAAATGCCCTACCTGCTGTGTTATCGCTCCAGCCCAATATGTTAAACTAGCAAGAATAAATTTAATTCAAACAATAAGGAAGAAAGTAATAGTTAGTAGCATAAATAATAAGATAGATAAGAGAAAAACATTTTAAAATATTAAATAATTCTTTTAAAAAATGAGAAAATTGTTTAACCTCTAGCTAGACTGATGAAAATTGATTTCTTTTTCCATAAATCACATGATACCTACTCAGAAACATTAGATAATTATTATATTTGTGAAGAGAATGAGCCTAATCAGCTATCTAACTTAAATTACTTAAGAAATACCTTGTTTTCCCCAAATCAAGTAATTAGCCCAGCATACATGTAGTACATAGTATAGAGCTAAGTCTACTTCATCACTCGTGTATTATAGGATGTGGTCATGAAGGATCTTTTTTACTTTTATTTTATTGAATACAATGAAGAAAATTATCTGGGAAATAAAATCCCTGCCAACTTACATTTTTTCACTTCTGCTGAAAGATTATACTGAAAATTCTATTCTATTCTGTTCAACCTCTTTATAGAGTCTGTATCTAGCATTAGGACTGTCATATGCTTGTATAAAGTCTGGTCTGCAGATATTTACTAATTGTTTTATTCATCATCTATTCATTCATTTTATAAGATTCATTAATACCTGCCATGGTCTAATATTGCACTGCTTAATATCACTGCCTTCATGGTATATGTAGTTTAATGGAAGAAACAGAATATGATAAATGAAGAAATATGTAGAACCCATATGTAGAACCAAATATGTAGATTCCATGAGGGAATCCTAAATATGAACTATGCACTTTTGTTGACTATGATGTCAATCTTGGTTCATAAATTATAACACATGTAGCATTGTTTGGGAGATATTAACATGGAGAGGTTGTATGAGAGAATGGAATGTAGCTGTAGATGATTTTATAACATATATAATACAAAAGTATGCATTAAAATGTAAAACATTGAAGTAGTAACTTCAATGAACAAAATAAGTAATAAGAGAACATATTAAAGTAACTTATTTCATATGTGGATTTGGGGAGGTGATATTTAGGTTGAGGTATGAAGAGCATGTTATAATGTGTGAATGTGTGTGTGCATGTGCATGCACGTGTGTGTGTGAGAGAGAAAGAGAGACAGAGATAGAGACAGATATATAGCCAGTCAGCAGGGAAAATGTTCCTAAAGTAAAGACCATATATAAAAAGAGAAAACACATAAAATCCTAAAACAGGAAGCGGCAAGACAAACATAAGAGGTTGAAAGAAAATAAGAGCTGACATTGGAGAGGTATAGGCATAATAATATAGGACTGAATAAGGACTAAATAAGACAAAGTAATCAGGTGGACTTCATTCGATTAATACAGGATGTCACTGAAGGATTTTCAGCAGGTAAGTAACACAATTCTTCACAGTTGTTCTGTATACTGAAAAGATTAGAGAATGCAACAGCTCAACGGATTCAGATTAAAGCTATCTTCCGTATAACTAGATTTTAATAATAAATAGAGAATAGGTCTTGTAATTTAGGGCCTAATATGGGCACAAAGAAGGTATCCAGTTAGTACCAATTGAACAAATTCATGCTATTTTTATATAATATGATATGGTATACACTTTTTTTTTGTAAATTGTAAAATAGTTACTAAAGTGTGAGTGCATTAAAAAACCTTGCATCATGAGACAAACACTTGTTTTATTTTTACATCTATAACTGCATATAAAATGAAGTCACATTCAGTCAGGCAAAAAAGATGAGAAATATAAAGAGAGATGAAAATGTTTTCTTCTTGTCCATGATCCTATTTCCTTTAACTCATTTCTCTGTGAATGTCTTTGGCTAATTTAAGGAACTTATTCTTGACTACAAGAACCATATGCTGTTTCTAAATGTTATGCCCTTAGAAACAGCTTCAGTTCTTTTTTTTTTTAGGTTACTCATACTTGATCTTTATAAAATTATTATCATAATAAAAAATAATAGAGTATGATCTTTTGAATGTTTGATGGGGATAGCCAAATATTTCACTTTTGCTTATTCAGTAAAGTCATGAAATTATTAACTGTATCACTGTCACCCTATTATTCATCAATTTGCTTGAGCAGGTGCCAGTAACATCTTCATCTGTCCCTGTCGAGTGCTAGTGTAGCCCAATGTCATCTGCTCACTCCAGAAACACGAAGAGCACATTGTTGTTACTGTTTTTGGCATGCCAAATATGTCAAGGGTAACTTGCCAGGATCTGCCATGGAGGAAAATAGGTAAATAAATAAATAAAATAAAAATAAAGAGGTCCAGGAAAAATTGCACTGAAATTTACATGAAATAATTAACATTCACTAATAGGCACAGCAATCCTTGAAAAAAGAAGATAGGAGGCTTCACTTTCACCAATTTCAAACTGTACTATAAGCAGTAGTAGAAATAGAAATTATTAAAAATAATAATAATTACTATAAATTATTAACTATACATATAAAATATAATTGTACTTTCACTCCACACCCACAAATTCAGCAAATGACTCATATGATTTCAGAAGTATTTTTGTGTATGTGTTTGTTCTTTGTCACACTGGTTGTGTTCAAGGCTTATTCCTAACTCTCTGCTCAGAGATCACTCCTGGTGGGGCTCAAGAGACCATATGATGTTTAAGGATCAAACCTAGGCTGGATTAACACAAAGTAAGCACTCTAGAGTCCCCCAATTTCAACAATATTTTATTCACATAAGTTGGCACTGGAAAGATCATAAATATGTTCACCTACTCTAAATTATGGAATCACGAATCACGAATCACAAAATCCCATTAATCACCGATTTCTCAGGCGGGCTCAGTAACATCTCATTTTGTCCTTTTTCTGAGATCTTAGAAGTCCATCTCGACTCGGCCCTCCTAAGAATGTTGCACTGGGGGCTCTTTCAGGGTCAGGGGAATGAGATCCACCTGTTACTGGATTTCGCATATAAGTACACCATGGGAAGCTTGCAAGGCTGTCCCATGTGGGCAGGAAACTCTCAGAAGATTGCCAGTTTCTTCCAGAAGGAGAAGGCTAAAGATATCACTTCTGAGAATTTGCTTTTAAGTCTCTCTCTGGATGTTGGCCGTTGATGGGATTACACACTCCTGCGTTCCTCTGCTGATACCTTCATGCATGAGGCCTACCCGAACGTGTGGAGAGGGGCCTCCAGCATTCCTGATATTAAACAGTTAATCATATGATCTTGCATTTTCCTGCCTTATCTGCTTTGATAATCCTACTTCTTTCGTTACCTGTAAAAGATCTGACTGCAAAATGGTCTGGTAATGCAAGCTGCCATTCACTGGACATCTTTCACATGCTCTGGATTATATTCAGGCCATGTGATGTTACAGAGGTCAACAAGATATCCCTTATTTAAACTATGTAGCTGGAGGCTCTTCTAATGTTTTAACAAGCAACCCAGAGGGGAATTTTTAGGTATTTAAGTTGAGTTGCCCATATTTTTGAGTACAGTAACAACCTACAGAAGAGAAAAAACCTAAGACTGGATGGTTCTTGAACAAAACTACTCTCCAGGGCTTTGTTTCGGCCTCTCCCGAGGGACTCTAACCCCTCATATTGGCCTTGGCCATTCCTGAGAGGACTCTAAGCCCGAGTGTTGACCTTCACTTTGGCCTCTCCCAAGGGGACTCTAACCCCTCATATATTGGCCTTGGCCATTCCCGAGGGGACTCTAACCCCCCGAGTATTGGCCTTCACTCAGAGGCTCATTGTATTTGGACCGTCTCCATCAATGGACTCTGCTTCTACCGCAGGTGTCCCTGCGCAGGCCTGGCACCGGGCAGACCCACAGCACTAGTGCCCGAGCCAAAACTAGTGCTGTGGTCTAAAGAAACCCTGCTCCTTGAAAGAAGTTCTGCCTTTCCTAGCTTGCTAAATCTTCCCTGCTTTTAGAGCTAAACATGCTGACTGCCTTTATTAGCATTACAATCGACCTCTAGCTGATCCTTTGATTATACTGAGACTGGGTGGGGAAAGGATGTTCTACTTGGACATTGATCTGCCTCAGTTTCCAAGAATCTTCCCACTAGTGGGCTTTCTTCCCCTCCCTCCCATAGTAAACAGTGACGCAAGACAAATGAGGGGTGCCTCTTTGCAGAGACCACTCAGATGCTTGCCTGGTCGGTGGAGAACTTAGCCTTAGTGGTTCAGCATTGTGACTTGTGACCGGCAGCTATACCAGGGCCACCCTTGACCGTATGTTCTCCAGGGAATCTCAGGCAGCCCACTTGAGCTCCGTGACTTAGAGGGACTTTAAGAGTGCCAGGTTGTGGAGCCACAAAAATCACGCCTGATAGGAGGACCTACCGGAGTGCTCATGCATGCACACATTCACACAGAGGTTATCACAGTCCTCCCTCATCCCCCACCCTAGAGATTTCCAAGGGAGCATACCTCCATAGCAGATTTTCCACAGATTACCTCCTTCCTCGTGGATTTCTTCACTGCACTCCTGGCTGTCTCGCCAAAATGATGTTGGTGGGCCCCACAGGTGACTTACGTGAAGCAGGTAGGAGAAAGATGGTCACTTTTTCCCCAGCCGCCTCTACAGCCCAGGACCCAGAGTTACTGGGTTCTTGTCTTCGCTCGCAGAAAAGAATTTCAGAAGTAGACAAGCAGTGGAGTAACAGATTTTATTTAGAGGTTTCTAATAGAAGGAGGAAGGGATAAGTGGGAGAGAGAATAGTAAGAATAACGCGCTCAAGAGAGAATGCAGGCTTCTCCAAGGGTGGAGAGAGCTCTACACACATCCTAGCACTGGACACGAAAGCATGAAAGTACACATCTCAAGGGGGGAGATGCAGGCGACACATGTGCTCGGGCACCACATGTGCTTGGCCACGTGGGCACAAGCAGCACATGGGCTTAGGCAGCATATGCGTGCACTTCCATTGTTCAAGGTGGCCTTTTATAGGGTCTCTTCAACCTGCCCCCACGTGGGGCTTCTTCCCAGGTAAAAGTCCGTTGCTAAGGAGGTTACCAGGGAGCCTGGGTCTTCTTTAGGCTGGATTGCATTTTAATCCAAATTATGGAAACAAAGCTAAATTGTACTTATTACATTACAGCCAAATTATTTGCTTACTATTTGTATTGTAGCACTGTAGTAATGTAGACTGTCATCCCCTTGTTCATCGATTTGCTCGAGTGGGCACCAGTAAGGTGTCCGTTGTGAGACTTGTTGCTACTGTTTTTGGCTATACCGAATATGCCACGGGTACCTTGCTGGGCTCTGCCATGTGGGCGGGATACTCTCGGTAGCTTGCCAGGCTCTCTGAGAGAGATCACTGTCACTGTCACTGTCATCCAGTTGCTCATTGACTTTGTTTGAGTGGGCACCAGTAACGTCTCTCGTGAGACTTATTGTTACTGTTTTTGGCATATCGAATACGCCATGTGTAGCTTGCCAGGCTCTATTGTGCGAGTGTGATACTCTTGGTAGTTTGCTGGGCTCTCCGAGAGGGGTGGAGGAATTGAACACGGGTTGGCTGCGTGAAACGCGAATGCTCTACTGCTGTGCTATCGCTCTAGGAATCAAACTCTGGTCGGCCACGTGCAAAGCAAACACCCTAACTGCTGTGCTATCACTCCAGCCCATTTGTATTGTACTGCTTTAATTTTTTTAAAGACATTTTTAGATGAAAAGTTTCTATTGCCAAAATTATGCACAGATCAGAGGTGTGGGATGTTGGACACTCCCTAAATATGTCCAGATTCATAATTCTTAAGGGAGGGACAATGAGCCACCAATGACAGTTTCAATGCACAAGTTCAGCCTCTAATAATGCCTATTCCTTAAAGTAAACAGAAGTGGACATCTCAAAAGCTAGTCAATCATATTTCAGAATCAAATATCTTTGGCAAAAGTCATCATTCAGCTTCATTAGAAAATTGGATCTTACAAAGTAAAACTATATAGAAACTAGGGATACAAAACTGTTGTATTTGAGTAAGTTCACAAAATCTTAGAAAAATAGTCACATATTTTTAATACTCTTTAAAAGCACCATTGCCTCTAATTATAGTATAGGGCTAATATATTGCTTTTGAATGGTATTATATAACTTATAATACGTCTTAATGATTTGTATGTTCAATCTCTTTTTTTTTTTCTTTGCTTTTTGGGTCACACCTGGCGGTGCACAGGGGTTACTCCTGGTTCTACACTCAGGAATTACTCCTGGCGGTACTCAGGGGACCATATGGGATGCTGGGATTCGAACCCGGGTCGGCCGCGTGCAAGGCAAACGCCCTACCCGCTGTGCTATCGCTCCAACCCCCTGTATGTTCAATCTCTTAGCAGAACATTTGTGTTGTATCATTTTATGTACTGCTCACAATAGCACTGTGAACCAAATATGACCATCCTCGTTTTACTGATGAAAAAGGGGAGACTTTGTGCTTTGTGTGTGTATGTGTATATGTGTGTGTGTATTTGTGTGTGTGTGCACATATCCCTTACATATCCCTGAGTTTATAAACATTTTCTTTAAATAATGTTTTGTTGTTGTTTTTTTGATTCATACATGGTTATGCTCAGAGATTACTCATGATTCTATGCTCAGGGATCATTCCTCACAGTGCTTGGAAAAACATGTGTGCTTCCAGGGATCAAACTGGGATTAAAATGGAATCAAACTGGGAATCAAAATGGTATCACCTGAAAGCAAGGCAAATGCCTTATCCCTATATTATCTCTCTAGACCTTCTAAATGATTCTTACAGAAGCAGTGGTTAGAGAATCACACTGTTTTTCCCTTCTTGTGGAAGAGGCAGCCTTATATGTTAATAATTACTTTGAATTTTTTTTCCTCTGGAAAACCTAAGATTGTATTCTAGGATCTGTGTTAGATTAACAAAGTATTTCTACTTTTCTTGACAGAAGAAAAATAAGATTAGGGTCAGATCCATAATTCTGGAGACAGGACTAGGCTTAACATGTGATTGAATAATTCACTAGCATTGCTATCAATGCTAATTAAAAGAATAAATTTAGATAACATTGTTTTATAAGACTGAATGGGGTCCAATTTCATTTTCTTTCTAAATACATGTTACTGCACCATAACCAAAAACTTCCAATATCTTTTTGCTACAATCCACTGCCCCCCTCCTTACTTTTATTTCTCTCCCATCTTCCTCTGGTAACCTCACATTTGTGGTTAGAATTCAATCATTTCTTTTTTGTTTGATTTTGTCCATTTTATTGCTTTGCTTTTCTATGTATGAGTGAGATCATCTGGTGTTTTATTTTCTTTTACTGACCTATTTTGTTTAGCATTGCCTCCTCCTGTTGCATCGATGTTGTGTTGAAAAGGTAAGATTTTTTCTTTTCTTTATAGCAAAATCTACTGCAAATATATACTACATTTCTTTATTCATTCATCAATTATTGAGTCCTTGTATTACTTTTATGTCTTGGCATTACAACTAGTACACTTCAATGAGTATAGGCTTATTTTTTTGAAGTAGTGTTTTGTGTTCTCTGGATAGATATCTAAAACTGGTATTGCTAGAAAGTTTGATTTTAATTTTGTTGAGCTATTTTTATTATTTTCATAGAGGCTGAACTTGTTTACATTCTCATGAACAGTTAATGAGAGTTCCTTTTTGTTCCGGTGTGGGGGGCTGGGGAGCTATATCTGGCAGTGCTTAGGGCTTACTCCCAGGGCTCAGAGGTAGCTCCTGGTGATACTTGGAGGACCAGATGCAGTGCAGGGGATTAAACTGTGGCCAGCCACAAGCCAGGCAGGCATTTTATCCTCTATTCTAGCTCTCTAGCTCTGAGGGTTCCTTTGTTGTTGTTGTTGTTGTTGTTAATTAGTTGATTTATTTTTTAATTGGATCGCCATGAAATACACAGTTACAAAGTTGTTCATGATTGTGTTTCAGTCATGCAGTTTTCCAAAGCCTGTTCCTTTACCAGTGTACATTCCCACCACCAATGTCCCCGGTTATCCTCCACCCACTGCCCCACCTGCCTCTATGGCAGGCACTTTTCTTTTGTCTGTCTGTCTCTTCTTTGGGGCATTATGGCTTACAATACAGATAACTTTACCTACTTTCTGCACTAAGTCCTTGTCCAAATTAGTCATTTCCAACTAATACTGTCATAGTTGTCTGAGGGTTCCTTTTTTGCCATCCCCTTCAGCACTTGTTTCTGGCATAAAAAAGAAAAAAAAAGTTCCACATCTACAGTGCTCCAGAGCCTGAGTAATGTTGTACCTAATGGTGCTAACCTGACTACTCGGCACTTAGCAATTACAGCAAAGTTCAGGGGACCTTTCAGTACCAGGGCTCAAACCAATGTCTTATATGTACTAGGAACGTACTCTATCACTTGAGTTATTTCCCCAACCCTATTTCTGACTTTTTGTATATAGCTTCACTAATGTAAAGTTACATCTCACTGTATTTTTATTCGCATTTCCCTGAAATGACAATTTTTTCCTTTTAAATTTCCTTTACGTTAAAAAAAGTTCTTTATTTTTTTACATTTATTTTTTATTAAATCACCGTGATATGCACAGTTATAAAGTTGTTCATGATAGGGTTTCAGTCATATAGTGTTCTAACACCCATCCCTCCACAACACAAGAACACATTTCTCACCTTTGAGTTTCCCTTCACCTCCCCCAGCCTGCGTCTATGGTCTATGGCAGGCATTTTCTTCTCTCTCTCTCTCTCTCTCTCTCTCTCTCTCTCTTCCCCCACGCACACCCCCCGTATCCCTCTTAAACATGATAACTTCTCAATATCTGTACTGCAAACTATAATGCCCAAAAGAGGTGGGAGGGAGGGAAGGAGAGAGAGAGAGAGAGAGAGAGAGAGAGAGAGAGGGAGGGAGGGAGGGAGGGAGAGAGAGAGAAAGATAGAACTCTCTTTTTATATGTATCTGTGATCATCTGTATGTCTATGTCTTCTTTGGAAAAGTGTCTGTTGAACTCTGCATTTTTTGACAAAGTTGTTCCTTGTTGAGTTTTGTGAATTCTTAATATATTTAATTTGGATGTTTATATTTTGATTTCCAATCTGTCACTTTACTGTATTGCAATAATATTGGGTCTAATAATTGTTAGTGGAGTTTGTTAGTGGAGTGTTTTCTATATATATTATGGTCTGCGAATAGTGATATTTTACCTACTCTTTGACACTTTGGATCCCATTTTTTAAATTTCTTTTATTTCTAATTGCTGTGACCAGGATTAGCAATACTATGTTGAATAATGCCTCTAACAGGGGGCATCCTAATTTTCTATCTGATCTCAGAGGAAAACTTTAACCTACCTGATCAAAACTTTCAGTTCTTTACCTTTGAGAATGTTAGTGAAGTGACAGGTTTGTTGTATATGGCCTTTATTTTGTTGACATACATTTCCCATTTTTTTTAGTTTTATTTTTTCATAAGTAGAGTTTTATCAAAAACTTGTTTTTGATTTATTTATATGTGATCACATGACTTTTATCTTTGCTTTTGATAATGTGATATATAACATTAATTGATTTGTGTATGTTGAATCATTCTTGCATCCCTGTAATCAATTCCACATGGTCATGTGGGATATATGGTCATTTTTATGTATTGCTGAATTTGATTGGATAATATTTTGTTAAGCTTTTTGTGTGTATGTTCATTAGAGATATTGACCTATGTAGGGCTTTCTACTTTTGTGAGGTTGAGGTCATTGCCCGGTTTTAGTGTAAGGTTGATGCCATGCAAAATGAATTGGGAGGTATTTCTTCCTCTTTATGTTTTGAGGAGTTTGTGAATGATAAGTAATATATATTTACTAAAAATTTTGTCAGATTCATCAGTGAAGCCATCTGGCCCTTGGTTTTTGTTTTGAGGAATTTTTTTTGTTGTTGTTGGGCTATTCTCTTTGCTTATAAAAAGTTTCTATTCAGTTTTCTATATTTTCCTGATTAAGTTTTGGGAGATTGAATACTCTAATAATTTGTCTATTTTTAGAGTCTTTACTTTGGTGACAAAAGGTTGTTTGTTTGTTATGATCTTTTGTATTTCTGTAGTGCCTATTTAACTTGTACCCTTTCATTTCTAATCATGCTTTGCTCTTGTTTTTTCTTAGTGAGCCTATCTATGCCTTTTAAAATCCTTTAAAACCAAAAACATTTAGCTTCATAGATCTGTCATATTTTTGGTTATATTTTATTTCTTTCTGTTCCAATTATTATTTTTTTCTCTTCGACTAAGTTCAGGTTTCATGTGTTTCTCTGTTTCTAATTCCTAAAGCTATAAGATTAAGTTATCTATTTGGCTTTCCTTATTTCCCGATATAAGCTTATATTGCTATGAACTTCCCTCTTAATATTGCTTTTGCTATGTCTCATATGTTTTGGTAGTATATCAATTCCTTTCTTTGTATCCAGGAAGTTTTATTGTTTCTTGATTTTATTTTTGACTGACTAGTTATTCAGTAGCAAGTTGTTTGATCTTTATATATTTGGGACTTTTCCAATTTCATTGAATTCTAGTTCTAACTTTATTGCATTATTACCTGAAAATAATTATTGATTTATTGACATTTGTTTTGCATCCCAATGTGATTTATACTGGACAGTTTCAGAGCACAGGTTTGCATTAAATATCTTTTTAGGAAAAAGAGCCTTGTAAATGTGTATTAAACACACCTGATGCAACTATTCATTTAAGACGATAGTTTTCTTGGATCAGGAATGTGGCTCAGTGATAGAGCACATGTTTTGCATGTATGAGTCCTTGGGATTATTCATCTGGTACTTAAAAAAAAATGCTTCTTGGTTGATTTTCTGTGTCAATGTTTTCTTGTTGGTGAGAATGAGGCATTAATTTCCCGTAATTACAGGGGACCTTAGTAATAAGTGTGTTCCTGTCAATCTCTCTCTCTTCAAGTCTGTGTGTAGTTGTTTCATCAATCATTTACTACATATAAATTGACTGTAAATTCTTCTTGAGAGATTTTAAGCATTACAAATCATTTCCCATATCTTGTTACATTTTTCTAGCTGGATGTTTTATTCCCTATAAGGATGGCTCTTTCTGTCTATTTTAGGCCACCATTTGTCTGTATGAGTGTTTTAGAATCTTTTGCTTTATCATTGAAGCACAAATGATCTCCTGTTTGGCTATGTTTATTGTTGGAGGTCAGATGGATTTCCTGTAGTCCATAGAATACTGGGTTTTATTTTCCGATTCTTCTCATTACTGTGTACCTTTTGAATTCAGCAAGTTCAGATACTGCTGTTCTGTAAAAAATATTGATATAAAACGATTTATGGGGATTTTTCTATTGTATGCTGGGTATTATTGTAGTTTATCTGTTAATTTTTACTTCCTTGTACTTTTCCAAAAGCCTATTATTTAGATCAGTTTCTATTTAACTCTTCTTGTTTTTTCTTATGAATACTTTTATTTTGAGGTTACCATGAAGTTAATATATAAGTTAATATGTAATAACGTAAGTCCTACTTAAAATTTAAAGTTACAGAGTTACAAAGTTATTCATTATTAAATTTGAGGTATAGAATGTTCTAACCCCGATCTTTCACCAGTGACCACTTCCTCCACCTGGGCCTTCAGTTTTTCCCTTCCACCCCCTCAACTCTGTCTCTGTGTTTGGCAGTCTCCCCCCCTACCATTTTTCTAGTGTTTCTTTTCCTAACTCATCCCAACTCTGCTCCCACTCCCGTGGCAGGTAGGCTTCCTGCAGAAAACTGAAGACTAGTTCTCCTGATCTTCATTTCTATCGTCTTGGGCCTTTGTTATTTCCACAAAAAATTTCTTTATATCTCATGTAGGATAACATTGGCTTGCCCTTCCTCCATGGCCTCACGGAGCTTGGGTTGGTTCATTGCCCCCTCAATTACCTTTATCTCCTGATAAGACTCTGTTGACTTGCAAATATTGTTTGTCTCTTCTCTTTAATATCTTTTGCATGGTTAATTACTTCAGAGCAATTACTTTTTGTACGGACACAGGAATACAGTTAAAAAGACATGCTTTTCGATGTACCTTATGGATTGTGGTCTGATGTTGAGATCTTTAATCCATTTTGATCTGATTTTTGTGCATGGTGTCAGGTCAAGGTCTAAGCCCATTCTTTTGCATGTGGTTGTCCAGTTATGCCAGCACCATTTGTTTAAAGAGACTTTCCTTGTTCCACTTCACATTTCTTGCTCCCTTATCAAAGATTAGATGATCATACATTTGAGGTTGTATGTAGGGATATTCTAACCTGTTCCACTGGTCTGCGGCTCTGCCTTTGTTCCAGTACCATGTTCCAGTAGCATGTTTTAATTGTTACCGCTTTGTAGTAAAGTTTAAGGTTGGGGAGGGTGATGCCTCCCATGATCTTTTTCCCAAGAATTGTTTAAGCTATCCGTGGGCATTTGTTGTTCCATATGAATTTCACAATTGCTTGATCCATTTCTTTGAAGAATTTCATGGGTATTTTTATAGGGATCATGTTGAATCTGTATAATGCTTTGGGGAGTATTGCCATTTTGACAATGTTGATTCTCCCTATCCATGAGCAGGGAATATGTTTCCATTTCTCATGTCCTCTTTTATTTCATGGAGTAGCGTTTTATAGTTTCCTTTGTAGAGGTCCTTTACTTCTTTAGTTAAGCTGATTCCAAGGTACTTGATTTTCTGGGGCATGATTGTGACGAAGATGGGTAAATTTGTAACTGTACCCTCATGGTGACTCACTTATTAAAAAATAAATTAAGAAAAAAGACATGCTTTTGTAACTTGGGAGTTAATTGACTTCAGATAATGTTACCTCCTGGGCATCTGTTCTCTCTACTTAAGCCTCATTTGCCCTTACTTTCTAGATCCCCCAAAGCAGGGCCCCAATGAGGGACTGGATGGACCCAGGGCAAGCTGTGAGCTACCCTGGCATCAAAATGTGTCAGGCCAAAATGCCATAATACTTAACTATAAGTTAAGAGCATGGTCATGGACAGATTCTGTCATGATCCAAAAAGTAATAACTAGATTTGGACCCTGCTAGGGTTAGGAATGATTAATCCAGCCTGAGCACTGTAGTCTAAGTCTGTGGCGAGATATCCCCAGGGAGTTGCCCTACAAGCCTAAATGAGTCTATTACTATGTCCATACAGAATGGCAAATATTAAGAAGTAGAATTAATATGTTAATTAAGCTACTGGTTAAAGGAGAGGAGAAACACCTTAAGTGCTGTTTTGCTCTCATGGGCTGCAGGTGGTCAGGTGGTCAGGAAGGCTTGATAAATATGTTGATTGTACTTGGCGGTGTGGGGAGGCATGATTCGGGAGGCGTGGTGAGGGAAGAGGGTTGAGGAACTGCGGGCAGAGCAAGAGGTGAGACAAGCCTCACGCATGAAGGTACCGGCAGAGGAACCCAGGTGTGTGGGACATGGGGCTGAGACCTCCAAGACTGCTCTAATAGGGACTGGGCCTCCTCCACCCAGATTTCCCATTTCCCAGTAGCTAGGTGGTCACACCCAGAGACTGCCCCGCCCCTGCCCCCCCCCCCGCCCCCGTGCCATGTAATCCCGTCAACAGCTAGCAACCAGACTTAAAAGCAAGCTCCCAGAAGATTATACACATACAATTTTTAAAGTTCTTGGTGTAATAGTCTCTAAAAAGTAGGGTGAAAAAGTTGTAGAGTATATGTTGCCAAAATTATGGGCATAAAGATGTAAAGAGCTAATCAGTGTATATAGAAAGGAGGAAAAATATAAGAAGGGAGATTAGGTGAACCATAGATGATTATATATATTCTCAAGGTACTAAAGAAAAACAAAGAGAAGATTTTACACTTCCTAAATTAATGTAATCATATAAAATAATGAGTATGAGGATGGGAAAGGAGAGTGGCATAAATATCGCATAGACTTCAATATTGCTTTATTTTATGAAGGTTGTTTCCCCTTTCAACTTGTGGAGACAGAGTGCATGAGAAAACAACAACCTTTAAAGAATTTTCAAGAAGTTTATTTTTAAAATTTCATCATATCAATGCAGGGTGAAGAAAGAGAAGTTTGTTGTTAAACAAATCATGACTATAAATGAATGATGTGTCTTTCAGTCACCCCAGAAGGTTTTGGCTTTTGATTTCCAAACTGTGATCAGGGGGTGTAGCTCAAGAGATGGAGGACATGATGACTACTTAGAACCTGTGGTGGGTACCAGGAATGCCTGGACCACCCCCTACTGGGGACCCTGCACTGGGGGCACTCCAGGGCTTTAACTGGTGATACTCTGTGGAACCAGGCAGTGTTGGGAATCAAAGCCCCCACTGTACTGTTTCCTGGCCATCAGGCACTGAGGATTTGTTGTTGTTGGTGGTGGTTTTAAAGAAGAGTCAGTAGGACAGAATCTGAGAAAAGAAAGTTATGTTTCCTGAAAGGGAGGGTGGCGTGGGAGTGGAGGAATAGAAAAATATATTGAATCATCACAGGGAAGACTGGGGAGCTGTTATTTTTGATTTTCACTTACCTCAACTTGATATATCATTTTGTTTTCTGTTTTGACCCTTTAAAATATTTTCAGAATATATGTACTCTCAGGTGTAATGAGGAGCTGAGGAAGGACTCTTAGTATAAAACAAAATCTAAGTATTTATCACATTTAAGCTACCGAGGAGTAAATAATTACAATATTAGTTAAGTTATTCCAAATCAGAGAAAAAGATGACAAGTTTTTAAAAATACATTTTATGAAGCTAGCCAATGTTGACACTAAAATTAGATACAAAGATAGGAAAACATTAGTAGTCAAATTCCATTTAAGAATATACAAATTAATTTTAAAATTAGCAAATAAAATCTAGTAGTATCCTAATGTTGTATATTGCCAAGATGCAAAAATTATTTCATGCAAGAACTCTTTCAACAACATAATTACACAAGTATATTAATGAATTAAAATAATATTAATAAGTGTTAAAAAGCCTTCTGGTTAAATTCATCAACCAATTCTACTAAAACACAATCAACATAGGAATAAAAGGAAACTAATTAAATATAAATACCAATTATACAAAACCAAGAGTAAATATTCTTGTCACTTACCTGAGCTTCTCTATTAAAGTTGTTATAAGGCGTCTCTAGAGTCTGCCTATGGTTTCCATGATGCAATCTGTGGGTCTAATATTGAGGCTTTGATCCACTTTGAATTAAGTTTTAAGTATGGTCTAAGATAGTGATCCAAATTTAATATTTTGCAGTGATCCAAATTCAGTTTTTTGCAAGCTAATCAGTTTTCCCAACACCGTTTGTTCAAGATGTTTTCCTCGCTCCACTTCAGACACTTAGGTCCTTTGTTTATTGCTGAGAGTCTATCTGTATTCCTTATCATATTATCTTGATTACTATAGATTAATAATATAATTTAAAATTGGGGAAAGAAAGCCTCCCATCATTTTCCCCCAGGATTTCCTTAACTACTAAAACTACTCTGTCAGTTTTATTACTCTCTATAAATTTTAATAGTATTTGATCCATGTCCTTAAAAAATGCCATGGGATTACTGGGGACTGCATTGAATAGTGCTTCAGGTAGGATGGTAATCTTAACAATGTCAATCCTTCCAATCTCTGAATCAGGAATATGCCTCCATTTCCTTGCGTCTTCCATTTATGTTAATAGTGACTTATAATTTTCCTTGCATAAATCTCAATATTCAATCTGAATTCATAAATTGCATCAAGGAAAATGTAGGCAGAACTCTAGATGATATTGACTCTAGAGATATCTTCAATAACTCAACTACAGTGTACAAGCAAACAGAAGCAAATATAAATGAGTTAATATCAAATTAAGACACTTCTGCATTGCAGAAGAAACAATGACTGTAATAAAAAGACACCCTATGGACTGGGAGAAAATATTTGCCCATCACACATCTGACAAAGTACTAATAATCAAGATACATATAGCACTCACAAAACTTAACATCACAAACCTTATTAAAAAAGTGTGAATTGAACAGACATTTCCTCAAAGAAGACAGACATACAGGTAAGTGAGAAACTACTGTGCTTTTTTGTGATGTTCCCATCACTTATTATCAGGGGGAAAACGCAAATCAAAACAACAAAGAGATATTCACCTCACTTCACACCAATGAGATCGATACAATCTAAAAAAAAAAAACCGTAGAACCATTCAGAGCTAGAAGGAGTATGAGGTAAACGAACCCTCATTTACTGTTGGTAGCAATGTTGTCAGGATCAACCTGTATAAAAAAACAGTGAACATTTATTTAAAAAAAAAAGAATTGACATATGTGAACCATCAATTTCACTTGGGGTATATGGCATGTACCCCAAGGCCTCAAAAACACTATTTCAAAAATGCATTTGAACTTCCTTGCTCATTTCAATGTTATTCAAAATACCTGTGATCTGAAAACAACCTAAGTGCTCAAGAACAGAGGAGTGGATAAAGAAATTGTGGGTTACTTACGCAATAGAACCCTACTCAGCTATAAGAAAAGATGAAATCTTGGAGAATGTTCCGTGTACACTGGAGAAAAATGTATATTCTTTCTTTTTGGGGTGTAAAGCCCTGTATAGGTCTATAAGCCCTCTCTCTTCTATTTCTTCCTTCAGGGCCATTGTTTCCTTGCTGAGTTTTGTTCTTGTTGATCTATCCAGAGGTGATAAAGCGGTGTTGAAGTCTCTGACTACTATTGTGGTGCTAGTGATGTCCTCCTTAAAGTTTGTTAGGAGTTGCTTTAAATATTTAGCTGGTGGCTCGTTAGGTGCATATACATTTAAGAGTGTGATTTCTTCCTGTTGTATGTATCCCTTGATGAGTAGAAAATGACCATCACTGTCCCTTCTAATTTTTTTCAGCCTGAAATCTATGTTGTTAGATACTAGTATGGCCACCCCAGCTGTTTTGAGGGAGTTGTTTGCTTGTAGGATTGTTTTCCATCCTTTGACTTTGAGCCTGTGTTTGCTCTGACTGTTCAGGTCTGTTTTTGGTAGGCAGCAGAAAGTTGGGTTTAGTTTCCGAATCCAATCTACTACTCTGTGTCTCTTGATTGGTGCATTTAGCCCATTGACATTGAGAGAGATTATTGTCATGGGATTATGTGCACATCTTTCTGTAGGGTTTGTTGTTCTTGTTAGAGTTTTCCTTTGTCTTACAGCAGCCTCTTCAGACCTTCTTTTAGGTTTGGTTTTGAGTCTATGAAGTTCTTGAGTTGTTGTTTATGATCATTTGATCCTTGATAAGAAGGCAAGAAATGCGAAATGGAACAAGAAAGCCTCTTCAACAAATGGTGCTGGCATAACTGGACAGCCACATGCAAAAAAATGGGCTTAGACATCGTCCTAACACCATGCAGAAAAGTCAGATCAAAATGGATTAAAGACCTCAACATCAGACCACAATCCATAAGGTACATTGAAGACAAGGTTGGCAAAACCCTTCACGATATTGAAGCTAAAGGTATCTTCAAAGATGATACGGAACTAAGTAATCAAGTAGAAAAAGAGATCAACAAATGGGACTATATTAAACTAAAAAGCTTCTGTACCGCAAAAGACACAGTGACCAGAATTCAAAGACAATCTACAGAATGGGAAAGGATATTCACCCAATACCCATCCAATAAAGGGTTGATATCAAGGGTATATAAAGTACTGGTTGACCTCTACAAAAAGAAAACATCCAACCCCATCAAAAAATGGGGCAAAGAAATGAACAGAAACTTTCTCAAGGAAGAAATATGAATGGCTAAAAGGCACATGAAAAAATGCTCTTCATCACTAATCATCAGGGAGATACAGATCAAAACAACTATGAGATACCACCTTACACCACAGAGACTGGCTCACATCCAAAAGAACAAAAACAACCACTGTTGGCGTGGATGTGGGAAGAAAGGAACCCTCCTACACTGCTGTGGGAATGTCTACTGGTTCAGCCCTTTTGGAAAACAATATGGTCGCTTCTCAAAAAATTAGAAATTGAGCTCCCATTTGACTCAGCAATATAACTCCTGGGAATATACCCTGGAGAAGCAAAAAAGTATAGTCAAAATGACATCTGCACCTGTATGTTTATTGCAGCACAGTTTACAATAGCCAGAATCTGGAAAAAAACCGAATACCCGAGAACAGATGACTGGCTAAAAAAACTTTGGTACATTTGCACAATGGAATACTGTGCAGCTGTTAGAAAGCATGAAGTCATGAAATTTGCATATAAGTGGATTAACATGGAAAGTATCATGTTGAGTGAAATGAGTCAGAAAGAAAGAGACAGACACAGAAAGATTGCACTCATATGTGGTATATTAAGTAGCAGAGAGGTACGAGCTAGCAATGATGCAACCTCTGGCAGAAAGCCCTCTGGACTTAGTCACTAAAATACTAAAATACAGAAATCTAGAACCTCACGGCTGTTACTGTGGCCATACGACCTCATATCTCCTCATTCTCAGCAATGGAAAGCAAATTACCAAATGCTTCCTTTCCAGCAGGCCTGACTCGGGGGGGGGGGGGGGAAACTCCAAACAATAATAGTGAGTTTTTTTTTTGTTTGTATGTAATCAAAGTAAAGAGAAAGTAAAGTGAAATTTATCAACTACACAGGCGGGATGGGGGGGCTGGGTGGCAGAGGTGGGAGGGAGGTTTACTGTGGTTCTCGGTGGTGGAATATATGCACTGGTGAAGGGGTGTGTGTTCGAGCAGTATGTAACTGAGACTTAAGCTTGAAAGCTTTGTAACTATCAACATGGTGATTCAATAAAAAATAAATTATAAAAAAAAAGAAAAGATGAAATCATGCAATTTTGTACAATGTGTATAGGACTATAAGAATGAGTGGAACTAGTCAGAGAGGGAAAAGCACAGTTATCTCTCTCACATGTGGAATATCAAGAAACAATAAGGGAATAGAAATTACATGATGATAACAGACCCTGAGAATCAAAGTATAGAACAGTGTCAGCCAAATGGGAATCAGTCAAATAAGTAGGGCTAAGGGACCTTGAGATTAGAGGAGGGACACTGAAACACAAGGACTAGATATGGTGGTGTAATACTGTATCTATCACTGTTACTGTCATCCCGTTGTTCATTGATTTACTTGAGCGGGCACCAATAATGTCTCCATTGCGAGACTTGTTGTTACTTGTTTTGGCATATCAAATACGCCATGGGTAGCTTGTCAGTCTTTGCCGTGTGGGCAGGATACACTTGGAAGCTTGCCGGGCTCTCCGAGACGGATGGAGGAATCAAACCTGGGTCGATCACTTGCAAGGCAAATGCCCTACCTGCTGTGCTATTGCTCCAATCCAATACTGTATCTAAAATTCTATTATTAATAGCATTGCAGATAAAAGTGCCTCAATAAAAAATTTAAAATAAATATAAATAAATAGAATAATGTTTTTATAAGGCAATTTGGTATCGTCAGTATGTACAATGTCTATTTTAAAAGAGTATAGTGTGGAACTATATAAGAACTAATTGCATATAAATAGAAAAAATTCACATAAAATTATACAAAAAGATTAACACACAGTGAAGTAAACCTAATAGGAAAGACATAGAGCTATATAAGAAGAGAACCATAAAATTTTATTGTCCTAAACAAATGGAAGAACAAACCCAATTTTTAATGGGAAGACTTTTAATATGTCATTTCTGCCCATATTGTTATGCACATTTAATGAAATTGCAGTTAAAACCTCTCCAATCTTAGACTAGGTTTGAATGATCTCAGAAGAGTAATGACAAAATTCCTAGCCAGATATTAAAATGCTATTAATTCAGCATAATAAAGAAATGTTGGGTATCAATATAAAGAACAGACTAATTAATTAGTATACCCAAGAAATAGCAGAATAGATAAGATCTTAAATAGGATTAGAGTGGTATTTTACTTAAAAACCACTTATTTAAGTGAAATAAAGGCAAAAGGATAATTTCTAAGTTAGTAGATTTTATATATAAAACTACATTCTTCCCTAAACGTTTTGTAGTTACCATGATTTGCAATACAGTTAATGATACTTTTATGCATGCATTGTCCCAGTACCCTAAACCACAGTGCCTGCTTTCCTCTCCCAATGTCCCAAGAACCAATCCCATCCATCTCCTACATCCAGGAAAGTTCAGTTGTGTAGAACAACTCTTCAGTTCTGTTGTCTTTCTTCCTTTATAATTATTTTTATTGGTATAACCATAATGTTTCAGGTGTTCTTTTTTAACTCAGAAAATAGCTTTATTATTTATATATGCACACTAATGACTCATTCTCTTCTTTCTTCTATCTTTAAAATTTTTTATTTAATCACTGTGAATTACAAAGTTATTTATAGTTGGACAAACAATTTTTCACCATCAATTCCTTCACCAGTGTTCACTTCTTTCTACCTGTGTTCCCCCTCCCCTTCCTGCATTTGCCTCCCACTGACCAGTCTGCCTGTCTGAGAGACACTTTTCATAGTTTCGGGCAGTGGTTTACTGTGTTGCTACTGGTAGAGTTTCATGCATAACATTCTACTACCTTTCAGCTTCCTCTCTTTATGTCTGAACACTTCCTTCTACCATTGTTGTAGCTCCTCTTGCCCCATCCCCACACCCCACCTTCAAGTGGCATGCTTCTTACTAAAACAATGGTCCATTTTTAAGTGGACCTTTCAACAAGTCTCTTCTCACATCTCATTGGCTCTAACTGACTGTATTTCTGAATCCTTGCAACTAGGAAAATTAATTGATTGGTTTAAGCTTAATTATATATATATATATATATATATATATAAGGTTGTTCATAAAAACCTTTTTTTCTCCTTATGAGCAATTATACTTAATCTTTACGTTCATCTTTATAACATATTGACATTTTATTATCATTAATATTTTTTTGCTTTTTGAGTCACACCCGGCGATGCACAGGGGTTACTCCTGGCTCTGCACTCAGGAATTACTCCTGGCGGTGCTCAGGAGACCATATGGGATGCTGGGAATCGAACCTGGGTCGGCTGCGTGCAAGGAAAACGCCCTACCCACTGTGCTATCGCTCCAGTCCCACATATTAACATTTTAGAAGTAAACATATTACTGCTATAATGACAATATTTTTGTATGGAAACAGTTATTTCACAGTAACAGAAAACTAAGACTATGGAGACAATGGATAGACTTATATTTTCTCTGCATTGTTTGATTTTATCTTTGTTCTGTCAGGATGTCTCTCCTTTGAAAAATGCAATTTTGGGTATTTTTTTTGTCCCGATAAGGTAGTGCTCTTGTCTTATTCCTGATTCTATGCTCAGGAATCATGCCTAGGTAGGTGCCTGACAGGACCATATGCAGTACTAGGGATTGAATTGGTTTTGGCTGCATGTAAAGCAAGTGCTTTAACCTCTGTACTCTCGCCAGCTCCTAAAAAATGCAATCTTTCTTTTAAAGTGATCCCTCACATATTATGTTCTTATGGGAAAGTTTTTTTCTTCCAATAATTTGCATAGAGTTTAAATATTTTGTTAACCATTCACTGTTCAACTAACATTTATGTCTTATCAGGCTTCTCTGCTTAACTGAAACAATGGTATGGTTAAAAGTCTTAAATGGTATTTCTGCCTCAATAATTACACTGAATTATGCCTTTGAAACATTAAGTTATACTATAGGCATCTGAGAAGAGGAAACACATTATTTCCTTCTGCCATGCCTTGTGTAAGAGAAACAGACTAAACTCTTACTGAAATCTGAGAATCTTAGAAGAGTACAGTGGAGAGGCAGAGGGTTTTCTCCGTGTTCATTTCCAAAATTTGGTCATCTCATCTCACCCCACCAGTTGTTCTTTTTTTGTTTGTTTTTGTTTTGTTTGAGGGCCACACGGGGGGTGTTCGGGGCTTACTCCTAGCTGCTCTGGGAGTGCTCCTGGCAGGCTCGGGGGACCCTACAGGGTGCCAAGGACCTAAGCACTAACCAGATCTGCATGCTACCTTCTGTACTATTTCTCTGCCCGCCTTTACCAGTTGTTCTTAGTGGAACTCTCCTACCCAGGGTACGTGCCACCTCTGCTACCATGCAGAATAGGCTATTTTTAACTCTGGGCCTGCCTGGGGAAACCGGAGAACTTGAACACTCACTGACAAGGAAGTCGAAGAGAACACGGACTTAAGAGGGAAAGATGAGATGCTTTATCTTTTCCTCCTGTGATTTTATTTGGCAGCTAGCCCTCCAGTTAGCATAGTCTATGAGATAACAAAGAGATCAAGTGCTGAGTAGTGAAAGATCACTGAGAGAAGGTAAATAGTTGGCAATGGGAAGGAATAGGCAGTGTTTTTTAAGTGGCAAGGAAAAAAAGTTATAGAATTAAGTTACTTAAACAAAGAGCAAATTACAGGGAGAGAGGTGGTTTCTAGAGAAGAGAGTCAAGACCTAAAGTGAAAATCTTTACATTTTCAGTGTAGCTTTAAAAAGTCAGACATGACTTATTAGGCAAATTACTTAAACCTCTCTGAACCTCAGGGTTCTTATTTATAAACTGTGGGTATTAAGTATCTACCTCACAAGGGTATGAGATTTAAATAAGCCAAATGCATGATTTTTGTAACACAGGAAGCACTTAAAAAGATGGGCTGTTCTTGTTAGCACTTTGTTTTAATTTCCATATTCTGAATAAAATTGCTCTAGTGCTCCTATAGAGGCAAAACAACATCAAAAACAATTGCCACCACCTCTTTCATAAGGGTGACAGTCTTTTTGCTAAAGTCATATTAATTTGAGAGTAAACTAAAGTAAACCAATGTATCTTTTTTAGGTATTGTGCTAAATAAATGTAATAATTTACAGGGGCAAAATTAAGCAGAAAATATGAAAATGTATCAGTATCAACATAATAAAAGAATAAGAACAAGACATCTTATTATTAATAAAATGCACAAAACCTCACATTGATATTTACTAAAAGCTATTAATAAAGACAAAAACCAAAAATATAAATCTAGTATCAGCAATACAACTTTATGTTCTGAAACTAAGTGATAATAATCTTGTATTGTGTAGAATTTGAGACTATATGACTTCTGAAATACTTCTGGCTCTCAGGGGAACATTATTTCTTTCCATTTGAAAAACAATGAATTTTTTTTCAACTTGCCTTTCTTTGTTGAGGATTTGCTTTTCTTCTAACTTGATTTTTTTTAACTTTTCCAGTGAAAAGCAATGAAATATTTTGAGATTATTTTTTGTAATCTCATAAAAAGCTCTACTTTTCAATATTACTTAAATTATTTTGATTTTCAGGACATCTTATAAAATGTTATGATATTTATTTTAAAACTACCAACTTTTGGGGCTGGAGCAATAGCACAGCGTGTAGGGCGTCTGCCTTGCACGCGGCCGACCCGGGTTCGATTCCCAGCATCCCATATGGTCCCCTGAGCACTGCCAGGGGTGATTCCTGAGTGCAGAGCCAGGAGTAACCCCTGTGCATTGCTGGGTGTGACCCAAAAAGCAAAAAAAAAAAACAACTACCAACTTTTATTTAACCTTCTTTCTCATTTTTAATTCAACAACTTTCCCATTATATTTAAATATACTGGTTTTTCCTGTCATCCAAAATTAGTCTTTCAATACAACTTCTCATAAGCTGAAATGGTGCACGGCAAGGAATTGGTATTAATGTATATGGGAAAATGTCTGAACATTGTATACTTATGAACTAACCTACTAATCATGCTAAAAATTTCAAAAAAATGCATATGATAACACAAATATCACTATAAGTATGAGAGAATAAACATACAGCTTGTGTGAAGTAGATCCCAGGAAAAGAGCTTTGTCATGCCACTTTGCTGCTCTGGTGCTAGAACTTCTAGAACAGTTGTCATGAAACAAATGTTAAATACTTTAAATGAAAACATTACCCAGAATATGCTATTCAGCTAAATCATTATTCAAATTTGAAGAAGTGACACAGCTTCCCCTACAGGCAATAGTTTAGGAAATTCATAGCCTTGAATCTGTCTTGCAAGAAGTGCTACAGGAGCTTACAGTGAGGGGCTGGAGCGATAGCACAGCGGGTAGAACGTTTGCCTTGCAAGCGACCGACCCGGGTTCCATTCCCAGCATCCCATATGGTCACCTGAGCACCACCAGGAGTAATTACCGAGTGCATGAGCCAGGAGTAACCCCTGTGCATTACTGAGTGTAACCCAAAAAAGAAAAAAAAAGCAACAGGCAAGTGAAACTCCTCACTTAGTATTGATTATGGTACTCACTCATGGCACTTGTGGCTTTTCTTAATCTCTACAAGATTAAGAAAAGTTTGCTTACTTCTAGCTTTCTAGTTTGTTTACTTCTGTGGAAAAGGGATTTTACATATTTGCAACAGCAAATTAACATTTCCTTTATATTGAATGTTCTATAATCTTGATCAGGTGGGGATTTTGCATCCATAGAGATTTTTGGTATATTCTTTTACTTATTAATAAAGACATGTAAGCAGTATCTATAATATAATATTATCTAACAAAGCCAATATCCCCTTTATTAGAATAAAATAAACTTTTATACTTTCATAGGTCTTTTCAGATTTTCCTCTTAAATTTTTTTTTCTTTTTGGGTCACACCCGGCGATGCACAGGGGTTACTCCTGGCTCTGCACTCAGGAATTACTCCTGGTGGTGCTCAGGGAACCATATGGGATGCTGGGAATTGAACCCGGGTTGGTCGCGTGCAAGGCAAATGAGTTACCCACTGTACTATCTCTCTAGCCCCTCTTAAATTTTTTTTTAAACTTTTTATTAAATCACAATGTGGAAAGTTACAAAGTTCTCAGGTTTATATGTCAGTTATAAAATATTCAAACACCCATCCCTTCACCAGTGCCCATATTCCACCACCAAAAACCCCAGTATACCCCCCGCCCCCACCCCTACCCCCTACTGTATAAGTAATGAATTTCACTTCATTTTTTCTTTACCTTGATTACATTCCATAATTCAACACAAAACTCACTATAGTTGTTGGAGTTTCCACCCAAGAGAGACAGACCTACTACATTTGATAATTAGTTTTTCATTGCTGGAAATGAAGAGATATGTAGCCCCACTGCTACAAGTACATAACTCTCTCTCTCTTTTTTTTTTCTTTTTCCTTTTCCCTTTTTTTTTTTCTTTCCCCCCCTCATCCCCCTTCCCGCGCCTCATAGTATGGTGTACGCCATGCCGCGTCGGCCAGCGTGGGGCTTTTGCTTAGTTCACAGTCCAGAGAGGTGGCTGCTACATTAAAAACCTTCAATATTTCAACAAAAACTTACTGTTATTATTTGGAGTTTCCCCCCCCCCAAGTCAGACCTGTTCAAAAGGAACCGTTTCACATTGCTGACAATTATAAATGTTACGTCTGCACGGTTTTGGATTTCTGTATAAAGTCCAGGGAAAATTCTGCCAGAAATTACATAGCCCAGCTCACAGTCCCAGTGCATTGCTGTAAGAAGTCTCTGAATTCAAAGTCTTTAGGTGCAGAGGGTCCGATTCGCGCTCAGCGGCTCCGGATTTATCTGGGCCGAGGGCGTGCCAGTTACGCCCCCTTCCCATGAGTTCCTGGGAACCCCAAAAGTAAAAACCGAATACCTGTGGGTTTGGAGTCACAGAAGATGGCGCCTGCCACGTGGGAGCCGCCAGTCCGCCACTTTCCGTGCAGGAAGACAGGGTGGGGAGGAAAAAAATCCCCCCCCTGCAGCACAGAGTTGTAGCCCAGTTCGCAGTCCCAGTGCATTGCTATCGGATGCTGCGCTGGATGCCCGAATGTGTTAGATCTCTGGAATCAAAGTCTTTAGGCGCAGAGGGTCCCTCTTAAATTTTTCTTAATTCACTTTACTCTTACTAAAATTTACATTTGTAGGATATTCTATGTTACATAATTTGTTTAATTATTAACACAGAAATGTTCATAATATTAGTTTTTATTTCAGACTTCTATAAAAAAGTTATTTTTGAAAAAAATTACCTTATCAATTTATCATCAATTAATAATTTTGTGGAATTCCATACTAGCTCTGTTCATCTCTATGTGTATAGGTGTGTATGTGTGTATTTATTTTACAATAAAAATATCATAAAGAGATCTCTCTCATGTGCAAGATAAAAAAACATAGTAAGGAAACAAAAAATGGTCAAAGTCATAAAAAGGAAAGATTTTTTTCTATCGGACTGAACTTATGTGAGTGTAGAAGCTGGTGGGATAAAGCAGACCCCCTGGTGATGATGCTTTATTACAATGATATATTCATGACAAGTATGATTAACAGTATTATAAATTCTTGTACTTCAATAAAATAGTTTAAAATGTTTTCATTTGTCATAAAACTGAAAATTTTCTTTGGATGTGTTTTGGTCAGCAAGAAGCAAATACTTACATAGTTCCTTTATAAAAGCTAAATTGTAACAACTCAAATTTTTAAAAAGTGAGGGATTCCCATAATCATTCCCCTACTGTTTAAGAAAAAAAGTACAGCATTTTTGTCTTCCTTGTATTGTGCCTTTGCTAAAATTAGCACAAAAAAGTTATCATTCTTTTGTATAAAGAAAGACTTGTTTAAAGACAGACCCCAAGCAATCTAGAATTTACCCACTATTTTCATATCTCTTAAACTGGGAGATTTTTTGATGGGGAAAATGCATCATAAATAGAAGTCTAAAGGTGATTGTTGCAGGACACATCTCCTAAGAAGCAGACTCTGAGACAAATATTTGTATGCAGAAAATTTATCATGTACTCTTTTGGGGATCAACATTTACAAGAAAAAAGAAAGATGCAAGATGGAATCAAGGAAAGATTGGCTTTAATCATTTTTAATTGGCTTCAACCAACTCCTGGAAAAACATTATGCAAATAGGTCAAACTTTATATAGGATAAAAATGTCTAAGTAACAAGACTCAACTGCAAGTCCAGAGAATGCTGAAAGTTGATCGCTGTCAGGTAAAATTCCTAGTTCCTATAATAATCCGACTAAATGTCTGATTATAGGAATTGATAGCAATGGAGCACAACATCCAGAAGTCAAAAAATGGGGGTATGGTGCCGATAGCAGGTCAACCTGTACCTGTGGGACAAGTGCATCAACAGCCTAATGGTGCCTTCAGACTTCCAGATACCCCAAAATTGCTGCTGTGCCTTTGGCCAGACCCAAACAACTTGGGGCCAAGTTTACCAAGAAATTAAACGGCCAAAAAGTTAGGTATGTGGGAGAAACCCACAAACCACCTCTGGCTCAGCTACTTAAGCTCATTTATTGGCCTTATTTCAGAGACCCATAAATCTCAAAAAAGATCAAAAGACGGGGCTAGGGCCTGTAGCACAGAGGTAGGCGGGAACCCGTGGACTAAGAGCACTTGGCCCACTTGGATCAGGACTGGGCCTCTTCCCCCCAGGTCCCCAGTTTTCCAATAGCTTAGCAGTCATACCCAGAAACTGCCCCCAGCGTCATGTAATCTCATCAACTGCCAAGACCCAGGGACTATAAACTAAAACCCCCAAAAGAGAGCTCTACAGAATGTCCTGACCTCAAGCCAGGCTGTCTTCACTGGGAAGCTCCAGAAGGGGGTGGGTGAGAATCCTCCCTGCTCCAAGGGACCCAGCTCCAGCAGCCAAAAACCTCCACAACCCAACCACCACCATACTCAAGGCCGCTCCTCACATGCTCTGGCCCAACCTCATGCATGAGTGAAGTCATACAAAACCCAGGTAATGCTAAACTTTGTGACCTTGGACTCTGGGTTCAATGGGACCAGGAACGGAGATCCTCTGCCTGCTTTCCCCAGTCTCCGGTGACCCAGGGGTCACACCCATAAGCCACCTCCTGCCGGCCCAGATAATCTCATCATCAGCCACCATCTAGACTACACGGCTGCTTCTCCCGAAAGGGAGCATAACATGAGGCCCCATAACCATGCCACTGGACTCCTGCCAGGTTGTTTCACATGGGGTGCCCCAGAGCGGGGCAAGTGAGATCCCTCCTCACCCCAAGGGACCCTGCTCTGGCAGCCAAAAACCTCCACAACCCAATTACCATGCTCAAGGCTGCTCTCGACCTGCTTGGGCCGAGCCTCACATATGAGTAAAACATACTCCTGGACCACTTTTGCGGCTTTTGCAGCTGCACGGCACATCATAAAACACTCCTTATCCAATCCATTCCCCATAATTACCACACCACATTTGATGGGGTTCACATGATAGACAACAAATCATAGAGGCAAATATATAGAAACATCTTGAATTTGATGGTGGGAAGGTGTAATAAAGGTGGGATTGGTGCTTGAATATTGAATGTAATCAAACATTGTGAGCTAACTTATAAAATTAAAAAATTAAATTGAATAAAGTAATGTGAAGTTTATGCCTAATTCAATCAGTTTAATCAATGGCTGAATAAATAGCAGTGCTCCTACATTAAAAGAAGTCAAAAGAAAGGATATCTTATTTTGGATTAGTGATAGCTATGAATGTAAGGTGGATTGGCAGTTGAGATAAATTGTTAATCAGACCCTCTGCCACATGCATATTTCTTAAGTCTATACTGTTCACCCATTTCTTCTGCTATTGTCGTGGTAGAGGGGTGACATAAAAGAATGAAGAAAACAAGGAATCAATTCCTTGCCTTTATTTTCAAGCACTGTGGCTTTGGCCAAGACAGAATATTTGGAAGAAAACAGTAGTGAGAGAAGAGAGATTTTTCTCAGTCCTTCACAGGCTAGATAAAGATTACTGGGGCCATGTATAGGAAAGCAAAAATATTTTATTTTTATTTATATATTTATTTATTTTCTGGTTTAATAAAGTTCTTGAATTTTAATAAAATGTATAATTGGGACCTGCTTACTCATCTTTCGCTGTAGCTGAACTGTCCTCACCCTCAGTGTTTCTGGTGTAAATTACTTAAACTCTGTGATTTGAAATCAGTTTAATAATTTCCTTACTAAGGAGTTCCTGAAGTTCCTTCTGACCAAGGACCCCTGAATCTTCAGTTTCTCAGACTCAACAGCAGGGGTTATAAGAAGTTGGGGACTTTCTTGCAGAGCTTGTTGTAAACAAGACTAGGTTTTTGAACTTGTCCTGAACTTTGACGAACAAAAATAAGGTTTTGTCAAACAAGACTAGGTTTTTGAGCTTTGTCTTTGTACCACTTCTTTTCACCTTGCCCCCAAATTTGTTCACCGGGTCTTTTTCTTGGCTGACTTTCCAGCTTCTTTCTTGTTGTTATTGTTGGGAGGCATCGAGAATCCTGTTGGTCAGTAAAGAGATTTTAGAGGCATCTGAATTCCTGGGATGCTGATGATCAATTTGGGGTTGGTTGCATGCAAGGCAAGCAGTCTAACCACTGTACTATTGTGCTGACTCTCATATTAGAATGAAATCTGTCAAAAATGCTTCCCTTCCACTTACATCTTCCATCCTCTGATCACTTTCAAATACAAATCTTCCTGTTTCTGATGGATCAAGTACTGCATCAGTTGTTTCAATTGCTTTTTCTGTAGAGTCTCAAAGAACACATGTGGTGTGGGGAGAGGATCTCTTTTGTTTACTAGGCTTTTTAATTTTATTTTTTGTGCCTCCCAAGTGGTGCTAAGGGGATGTGGGGGTACCGATTTGAAGGTCCAAGTGTTCTTTGAACCATGTGGTGTCAGTGATTGCCCAGGCCATTTCAGCACTACTTAGGGACCTCCAGGTCACACCCAGCAGTGCTGGGTTCCCCTAGGGCTGTATCTGGCAATGCTCAGGAGACTACATGGTGTCTATATGGGTGGAACAAGGGTCTACCTCATGCAAGGCTTGAGCCTTAACTTCTGTCTTATTTCTATGATTCCTCTCTTTTAGATTTTTGTCCCTTTCCTTAGAAATGATAATGCTATTAGTTATAGTGCTAATAACTATAACATCTCCTATATTGTCCTTATGTAAGGCATCATGAGTCTTTCAATGAAGAACTACCTGCCAGAGGTATGGTAACAGCAGATAGGGTATTTACCTTGCACTTGGCCAAATTGGGTTTGATTCCCAGGACCCCAGTATGGTTCCTCGAGCCTGGATGTGGTCCAGGTGTGATCCATGAGCATAGAACCACAAAGTAAGTATATCCTGAGTATTATTAGGTGTGACTCCCCTCCTCCCAAAAAGCAAAGTGAAAAATAATTAAAGAAAAAAATTTAAATGAAGAACCACCCTTATTGCTTGTTGCTCGAGAGAGGAGACTCCTTGACTCATCTCTATTGGCTTTTTTTTTTTTTATTTTGGGTCACAACACCTGGCGATGCCCAGGGGTTCCTCCTGGCTCTGCACTCAGGAATGACTCCTGGTGGTGCTCAGGGGACCATATGGGATGCTGGGAGTCCAACCCGGGTCGGCCTCATCCAAAGCAAATGCCCTATCTGCAGTGCTATTACTCCAGTCCCTGTATGGGCTTTTTAGCAAGCTCATAGTAGTTCACAGATATTTATGTACGTAGTTTTTGATGTATGTACTTATGAGTTTGGATATTGTTTGTTCTTTTCTAACCTTTTCTATATCAAGGTAATAATCTCTGGTCTTTCCTGTTCTGTACTCTATTCTTCCCTTCTTCCTACCAGTTTGTCTTTTCCCTGTCTTTTCCTCTCCTTACTGAGGAAATCATTATAGGAAGCAGATATCCATGGAAAACCTTGCTGAGCAGTTGAACTTTACATTTTAGGTCACTGAAATGCTGAAGAATTCTGTTAGAAAAATGAAACATTGCAATTAGCTAATTCAGTCATTTTCTGGGTATATGATTTTAGGTGAGTTACTTCTCTAGGCTTCAGGTTATTACATAGATAATAAAACTAATATGTGATTGATGAGTGAAAATGGATTTATTAGAGAACCTATGAAGCTTAAACCTCAAGCCCTTTATCCCTGTGAAGGACTATGTTAATTTTGCATTATTTTCTAAAAGATCTGTTCTTTCCCGAAATCATTTCAATTTCAATTCCCACAAAACTTAGCTCTGCCTCTGTGGATAAAGTTTTGTGAGAGCAACTAAGCACAAGCCCAGGCAGTATTGCTACCAACCTTGTCATTATTAATAGTCTTTAACTATTTTTTATAGAAAGAATTGCAAAGAATTTACATAATTAAAAAATTAAATTTCAGAATCTTGGATGAATGAAAAATGTATCTCCCCATATTTTTGATATAATTTTGTGGTCATTATATTTTTAAACATTTCAAATTCCTTTTTAAAAAAAATGTTTAATTAGTGAATCACCATGAGGGTATAGTAACAGATTTACACATTTTCGTACTTGTGTTTACCTCATACAATGTTTGAACACCCATCCCACTAAACATTTCAAATTCATTATACAATTATAAATTGTTTATTAAAAATTTTTAAATGATTTAAAATTAAAAAATCTGCTTTCTCTCCTTTTCCTTCCTGACCTTTGACCTTCTTTCCTCAAACCCATTCTTCCCACAAGCTAACTATAAATGAACAATTTGGTGTCTTTTTTCTGAGTTTTAATATGTACTTTACATTTAAAACTAAAATCTTCTCTTGCAAATGAAAGACCAATAATTTTTTCTTATCTAATTTTTACCTCTTTTGGAAACTAGTCCTAAAAGAGGCAATACAAAACAACCAGAAATTCTCTCTCTGTAGTTTTCCATAAATAAGCAAACTAGCCAAAATTCGAGGAAACCAGAACTCTCTTGTTAAATATTTCACCAACTTTCACACCAAATGCTCTTTGATACCAAAGAACATTTTACTGTTATCACTTTTACAAAAACAATATACACATAGTCTCCTTAAGACCTTGCTTAAGACAAGGTTGCAGCCTCTTCTGCATAAGTCAGGGTGTGAAAGGCAATGGGAAACAATCTTAAAAAGGGGGAAAGATGGGTTAGTAAGAAAGTATAGGTAGGATATAGAGAGTAGTATAGTGAGTTAGGCACTTGAAGACATTTCTCATATTTATATAATCATTCTCTATAATATATTCTCCATATACAATAAAGATTCTATATAGAATATAATACATCTTCTTTATATAATATACTCTTATATGATATATACTTGGACTGGAGGGATAGCACATCGGGTAGGGCGTTTGCTTTCCATGCAGCCAACCTGGGTTTAATTTCTCTGCCTCTCTCGGAGAGCCCAGCAAGATACCTAGAGTATCTCGCCCATACAGCAGAGCCTGGCAAGCTACCCATCGCATATTCAATATGCCAAAAACAGTAACAAGTCTCACAATGGAGATGTTACTGGTGCCTGCTTGAGCAAATCAGTGAGCAGAGGGATGACAGTGATATAGTGATTCAGTGATGATATATACTTTTCAGGTAGAATATTCTGTATACTTTAAGAGTAAGGTTCTTGGAGTATAGAGAGTAAGATAAGTACAGAGAGTAAGGTGCTTCAATCCCTGCCACTGTATATGGTCCCCTAAGGCAGGAAGAGCCTTGAATACTGTTTAGAGTGGCCAGTCCCTCCCCAAAATAAATTTTTTAAAAAGTGAGGAGAAGGGGCTGGCATCGCTATATTTTCTTTGTCTTTCTGTTCAGTTGAAAATGTTATATAGATAGCATATGTATTGGAGAAGCAAATAAAAACCTCTGTTAACTTTTGTTTGCACTTATTTTTAAGCTCAAGAGAATACAAAGTGCAGAAGAAGGTTCTTGTATGTAAAAAATAAAAATGCACGCGCATGCGGAAGGGGGAATGTGATATGTGTTGTTCGTGGGCTCTTGAAGTGGTGTTCTCTCTCTCTCTCTCTCCCGCCTGCCCCCACCCCACTTGAATTCGGTGCTCTCAAACTGCTGTGTATGGACCAGATTACTAGCTGAAGAAAGAAGAAAGTGACACACCTTGGATGGGATTTCGTCCAGGGTGTGTCACTTTCTTCTTTCCTCAGCTAGTAATCCACTTAAATAGTTGTAGTAAATCTACTTCTAATATTTCTAGCAATGTCATTCTGTATGAGCACAGTAAGAGATATATCAAACTTAAAGTTTGGTTCTTCCTGGGACATTCACTATATATTCCAGACCACAGTCCTCAGGCCAGGTTAGTCTTCCTAACCCCAGCAGGGTCCTAGTCTTGTTACTTTTGGATCATGACAGCATTTGTTTATGACCATGCTTTCAACTTATAGCTGAGTATTGTGGCGCCTTGGTCTTTCCCATTTCGATGCCAGGGTAGCTCACAGCTTGCCCCTGGGTCCATTCAGTCCTGCTTTTGGGGTGCTAGGAACTAAGGGCAATTGAGTTGAGAAAGCAGATGCCCAGGAGTAAATATTATTGGAGTCAATCAGCTCCCAAGTTACAAAGCATAATATTAACTGTCTTCCTGGGTCCATAGAGAAAGGCCATTGCTTTAAGGTAAACAAAGTTCCCTGTGGCAAGGCTGAAAGGACAAACCCAATGTTATCCTACACTTGTAAACTACAGAAAATTTGTGTAGTTACATAATTCTTATAGTTTCTGAAAGTTACCTCATATGTATGTGTATTTCCTGAAAGCTAAAATTCCGTTAGTTCCCGAAAGTTACTTTCATGTGCATTATATAAAAAGTGTATTATAGACATTGTAAGAATTTTTTGCTAGATTTTTAAGTAATCATGCTACTATTATAAATATTGCCTCAGAATTATTGAGTGCTTGACACAGCTTCTGTTTACAACATATATACTTGCCTTAGAAAGAGTTAAAAAGATTATATTTTTTTTAAAACTTGTAATCAAAAGGATAATAGGAAAAAAATCTTTGAAAATTTATTATTGAGGAACTTCATATCACAACTTTTCCAAAATTAATTACTTTTTAGTGATAATGTAGATAATTATTCTTATAGGTTAATTATTAAGGACTGTTATAAATTAAAATCTTTTATTCAGTTTCTGGTTGAATTTATTAAGTGAAATATAAATGAAAGAGTAACTATGTTTTATAGTAAAATCATTAACATATGATTTACATGAAATTTTGCTTGTGTTTTTGTATTCATAAAATGTAAGGTATTTACAGCTTCATATAAAATATGAATAAATTAAGGTACAACTATAATTATGTTCTATAACTTATGAATTTTATTTCTTTATTGTTCTACTCTTATATAAACGAGACAATTTAATTTAAATATTACATTGTAAGGGAAATATGTCAGGTGCATTAACAAAAACCAAAAAAATGCATACTACATAAAAAGTTGCTATGCTACATAGCATCTTTTTTAATAAAAAAGAAACAAAAAAGTGAAACAAAAATTTTAAACATGAAAGTAAAGCTCTTATTTGAGTGATTAAAACATGGTAAAAATCACAGTTGATGCATTTTCCCTCTGTACCTCTCTATGTATTGTAGCAGAAAATCTGTTTCTCTTTTGCAGTTATATACTTAGTATATCCTACACACACATGGACTTTTTGGGGAGATATTTGTTTCTTTTTCTGCTAGTTTTATGTGCACTCAAGAAACATAACTAAAGTGAAACTTATAGTTTGAGCCATTAATTAATATAATTTGACTGCAAACAATGGAAGAAAATGCTGACTCGTTAGATAGAAAATTCATTTCTTGCAAGGTTATGGGTTGTTAGTTTATATAGTATATAGATGAGCAGTGCTGGGAATGGCAGATGCTAGAGCAGCTTTAAGAATCTCAGGAGGAATCAATGGCTAATATTATTAGAAAGCTCTTTGGAATAATTCCGGGTTCACCATTTTCTATTTCTGTATAACTTGGTTAAGGACAGAGTATTCAGATTGCTTGAGAGAAAATCTGCTTTGCTGAACTAGATTCCCAATGTCATATTTTGACTGGGGTGATCTGAACATCATAGCTGAAGAATCATGAAAGATGCTGGTAGTTAATAAGACAGAGGTCCCCAAATGAAGGTAGGGATGTGGTTACCAAAGAAGGGCAGGCAGGAGCTGGAGTGATAGTCTAGCACATAGGGTATTTGCCATGCATGCAACTAACCAGGGTTAGATCTCTGGCACCCCATTAGGTAAGTTTGGGCTGGAGTAATAGTATACAGCAGATAAGATGCTTGCCTTGCATGTAGACAACCTGCATTTGGCCTCTCTCATCACAAATAGTCCCCTGAGCTCTTCTAGGAGTGATCTCTGATGGCAAAGCCAGGAGTAAGTCCTGAGTACCACCAGGTGTGGCCTAAAATCAAAACACAAGCAAAAGAAAAAAGATTTCTTTTAAGGGCAGGCAAAAGCAAGACATATCTTACATTCTAAAATAGCACTGTAGCACTGTCGTCCTGTTGTTCATTGATTTGATTGAGCATCCACCAATAATGACTCCATTGTGAAACTTGTTGTTACTATTTTTGGCATATTGAATACACCATGGGTAGCTTGCCAGGCTCTGCTGTGCAGGTGGGATACTCTGGGTAAAACTTGCCAGGCTCTCTGAGACGTGCGGAGGAATCAAACCCGGGTCAGCTGCATATAAGGCAAACGCCCTACCTGCTGTGCTATTGCTCCAGTTCACATTCTAAAATAATAAGTTATAATATTTATTGCAATTTAAATATAGCACTTAGGTCATTAATAGTTAAAGCATTCACGTGGAAATACATTGTAACTAGCACAGCTTTTATTTAGAACAGTAAAAAGGATAGAAACATTTCTTATTTATTCTATTTTCCTCTAATCTATTTGTTAATAAGTTTTCTGTGAAACGTGTAAATCTTTTTTGCTTTTTGGGTTACACCCAGCGATGCTCAGGGGTTACTCCTGGCTCTGAACTCAGAAATTACTCCTGGCGGTGCTGGGGAACCATATGGGATGCCAGAAATTGAACCTGGGTCTGCCACATGCAAGGCAAATGCCCTACCCGCTGCACTATTGC
Source organism: Sorex araneus (assembly GCF_027595985.1). NCBI lineage: Eukaryota > Metazoa > Chordata > Mammalia > Eulipotyphla > Soricidae > Sorex > Sorex araneus. The sequence goes on from NC_073305.1 coordinate 107,022,442, forward strand.
TCCAGCCACAAAATGTGTAAATTTTATGTGGAAAATCTCTGCATTTGAATATATCTATCCAGGGAATCTAAACTTTCTCTGAAGTACTAGATGATCTGGGCTAATTGAGCTCCCATCTTTTTTCTCTAGGAATAAGTTTATTTATAAAACAAAGGTGCCAGAGTGACATAAGATTCAGCAGCATCTTTATTCTGTGGTCAAATGATATTCAGCAGATTGTCTGATTTCTGCCTTTTTTTTTTAACCCAGGTCAGATCATTCTTCGGAGGAGCTGTGGGTCTCTGCCTAAAATTCCTGGAGGAAGAATATTTAGTCAACACCACAAGGAATTGTGATGAGTTCATAGGTATATATTCACTGATCAAATCAGTCATTTGCTAGCTCCATGGTATGTCATGCATTAAGGGTTACAGGTAATAGCCACTTCCCTCAAGAAGCTTAAAGATTCTGCTTCATATTAATTGCTAAGCAAGAAGCAAGATTTCATAAATTTGAAGAAACAAAGGAAAAAGTGAGTCATATACAAATGAAACTACTACAAATCACTAACTTAGATGTTGCAGGTTTATAAGGTTTTATGGAATATGGGATGGAGCCATCTTCTCTACTAAGGGAGATGATCTGAGGGGACTGATGGTTCTGAGGGAAATCTAAAAAGTAAAAAGGGTTCTTTTTTAAAAAATTATTCATTCAACAGTTACTTAGTTTACTCTCCAGGCAATAAAGAAAATAGCCCCAGACTTTCAGCAATTCAAAAAAACAAAACAATATTATTAGCTAGCACTTTTAAGGACTTGTTATTCCTAGGCACAATTTTAATAGCTTTTTTTTTTTTTTTTTTTTTTTTTTTTTTGCTTTTTGGGTCACACCCAGCGATGCTCAGGGGCTACTCCTGGCTTTGCACTCAGGAATACTCCTGGCGGTGCTTGGGGGACCACATGGGATGCCGGGGATCGAACCCGGGTCAGCCGCATGCAAGGCAAATGCCCTACACGCTATGCTATCGCTCCGGCCCCCCAATTTTAATAGCTTTTAAAATATCAATTTATTTTATTTTTGAGACCAGTTAAATTTTTAATCCTAATTTTTTTTGAGACTCACACTCATCTGTGATCAGGAGCCACTTGTGACTCCGAGCTCAGGTTACCATTCCTGATGGTGCTCTAGGAACCATATGCATTACCTGTGATTGAACTGGGGTTGGCCAGATTCAAGCAAGGGTTTTAGCTCTGTGCTATCTATTTGGGCCCTATTATAATTCCTAATTTACATTTATAGTTAAAAAGTGATAGTTTATGAAGCCAAGGTAATGCAGTCATAATGAAGCAGCTTTGGGATTTGGACTCAGAAAAGTCAGGATCTAAAGTCTCCACTATTTAAGCTACCATGCTAGATTACTTCTCTTCACATATATATGGCTGAACAATCATTTAATAGAAATTTAATGGGCTTGTCTATTTTAGGCATTTTCAAAATACTGAGCCAGTTTAAAGGAATAAATTAGTGCCAATAGCTATAAATATTCTTCTTAAAATTACACTATCATTTCGTTTATATAGCTTGTTTTATTTTATTCTTGGACAAGCCCTCCTCCAAATCTAGCCTTTATAATAGAACTTTTGGCCAGAAATAAATACTTGCATGGAACTAAGAACAATTTGATCTGAGTTTTCTTGGGTTAGAAAATAACTTCTTTTGAAAAATTTAAAAATGTTTGTTACTTTATTTATGTAAAAACAACAATTATGATTTGTAATTATTTCTAAATAAGAAACAAGATCTTATGAAAATAAACAAAAATCTAAAGGGCAATAAATGATTCATTACTCTAAGACAAATTTGTCACATTTTACCCCTCAGATATAAGTTGAAACATTTCATTAAGAGCTATAAAATGTTTTAATCACGGGGTCTTTTTACCCTCATTTTTATAGATCACTGTATCACTGTCACTGTCATCCCGTTGCTCATCGATTTGCTCGAGCGGGCACCAGTAACATCTCCATTGTGAGACTTGTTACTATTTTTGGCATAGCAAATACACCACAGGTAGTAAAAATTTATATTTATATAAACACATTATTGGGAGCTATGTAGTTATATAAGTAGTTTTGTTTAGTTTCTTTAATGGTTTTAAATTAATAACTGAAATAATTTAGGAGCTAAAATCACTAAAAGTTATATGGCATTACTACACAATCTTATAGTAGATTCATATATGTAAGTGATAAGATTTTGATCACTATAGAATTATTTCCCACTTAAAAAGGAAAATCTTGGAACTAAGAAAACTATTTAGTAGGGAGAATATGTGCTTGCATTCTAGTAAGATCATAGCAAATTCTACATCAAAATTTGAATTAATTTACACTGAAAGTAACCTGAAACCTTGAAAACATATTTCACAGTAAGGTACAGAAGAAGAGCACTTCAATAGACACTGAATACAAAAGACACTCTTTTTCTTTTTTTTTTTTACTTTTTTATTGAAGCACTGTGAGATAGACCCTTACAAAGTTGTTCATAATTGGATTTCAGTCATACAGTATTCCAACACCCATTCCTCCACCAGTGTACATTTTCCAGCACCATCCCATCCATTACCCCAACCTCCCACCGCTGCCTTGCCTCTATGGCAGGTGTTCCTTCTTCTCATCCTCTCCTTGTCCTCGTCCTCGCCCTCCTCATCATCTTCATCCTCATCCTCATCCTCGTCCTCGTCCTCCTCCTCCTTTTCCTCCTCCTCCTCCTCCTTTTCACTCTCCTTTTGGGCATTGCAGTTTGCAATGTCGATAGTGAAAGGTTATCAAGAATATCCCTTTACCTACTTTTAACACTAAGATCTTGTCCAGTGTCATCATTCCCTGCTATTATTGTCATACTGGTCTCTTCTCTATCTTATACCCTCAGCCCCCTCCACACACACTTGTGGTTAGTGCAAAGGACACTCTTGTCAGGAAAGAAAACCTATCCCAGAACAAAATCTACCCCAGAACAACGAGCTGCTACTAGGAAGAGACAACTAAGGGTATGTAAGTCACTTTGGATTTACACCAAATACCTAGCACCCCAATTCCACAATACTATACAACACAAGAATAGGAGGCAAGCATATATGAGGTATAAACAGGGATCAGAGTCACTTAAGATGTACCATCATGGTCCTTTCTCCCATGTTTCTTTTCTGGTGGATGCTAGATTGCATCTCTGGGATATCACTTCTATAGTTACAGATCTTGAGAACAAATTCCTGAGTGTGCCCCTTCTACTCCAAGCTAAATCTGAACTAACTGGGAGTTGAGAGATTCTGTGGTTGATTCTACCAAGCAGATAAACAAATATGTCCCCTTCCAGTCCATCTCTAACTGCTAGAAAGTAAGTAATATTCCTATAACCAGAAAGCACCAAGTGACCTTCCTGAAGCAGAACCACTAGGCAAGGGGACCCCCACTGTCTACTGTGCTTCCTGGCAACCCTGGAGGATGTGCTGTAAGACTGAGGTCCCACCTTCCTCTCAAGTCTGTCTCAGCAGGGGTTGCTCGGTAACTGCTCAGTCAGTGGGACCTGAAAAGCTTTAAGTCTACTAACAAAAGGCAGCTCTTTGAATGCCTGGTTGCCTCTCAGGCCCTTCTCAGTGCACAGGTAGACACTGATCTTGATTCCCAGCTTACCCTGAGGCCTTTTAGAACTTGGGGACACAGTTGCCACTGGCCTCTACTGACAGGACACTCCTGGTTGCCATTTGGACCTGCTCAAACTTAATCCCCAGGAGCCTTCAGGCACTTGCAGTCTTGAACCCAGATTGTGCCCCAGGCCTGTTTGTGCCCATGTGTTCCCAGTAAGCTGCAGTCTTGAACTTGATTTGCATGCCAGGTCTACTCAAATTTGATCAAGAATAGGCCAAACACTCCCAAACTCAACCCACAGCATGTTGTCTAGTGTACTTGACTTTGGCATTACCACTGCTGCCAGGCACTTTTGAATGATTGCCATGAAGGACTGGTCAGTGCTATAGCTGCTCTTAAGCCCCGATGACTGTCAGCACTAGTCACTGCCTAAGCCCTCAGGATTTTCAGAAGCAGAGTTGTTGCCTTGCACCAACAACTGTGAATCCTGAGTTGCCACTAAGGCCTGCTTGACACCAGTCCTTTTCAGAGCACCAAGAATGATGAAGAAATGAAGGAACTCACTCAAACTGATGGATGAAAACAAAAAGCTCTGGCAGGGTTGTGGATCAAAAGAATCCCTCCTTCACTATTGGTGGGAATGAGTGTAAACTGGTTCAACCTTGAAGGAAAAATTGTATGACGATTTCTCCAGGAATTAAAAATAGAGCTCTAGAGCACTGTGTTGGCAAAACCACCTCAGTTTCCCACAGAGCTAGCTGTTCATCTGGGAGGTGGGGTTGAGTTTCCTGTCCTCTCTGGAGTGGCTGCATCTCAGCCTATCTGTCTAGCCTGATCATGGCTTTATCCTTGGAAGAGCTACAGAAAGATTTAGAAGAATTGGGCTTGAGAGATAGTACAGCAGGGTAGGGCACTTGCCTTGCAAGCAGCCAACCCAAGTTTTATCTCTGACATCTTATATGGTTCCTGGTGCATCATCAGGAGTGATTCCTGAGTGCAGTGCCAGGAGTAACTCCTGAGCATCACTTGGTGTCACCCGAAACTTAAAAAGAAAAGAAAAATATTCAGAAGAGGTTAAGTCAAAGTCACTGCTGGAAAACACCACTGGAAAAAGACTATGAGATGTTCTTAGTTTAAAAATCCAAGATTAGTAGGAATCAAGAACAACATGCTGCAGAAATTACAGAAATAAAATAGAACTTCTTAACAATGAAAAGCTTGCTGCCCTGGTTGCCTCCATGACATACAGAGCGGCACAGAGAAACTCAGTAATTTTTGATGGGGTCAGTCTGATGAGTTGTGAAATCTGCATTACCTTAACTGGAATTCACCAAGTTCTGCTTGATAATGTGAAGAGGCATTTCACAGAGAATCAAGAGAGATTTGGGGGGGTTGGGAGCATGTTTGACAGGAACTATTTCTGGCTCCGTGCTCAGGAGTGACCCCTGGTGGTGGAGCTCATGGTGCTGACAGTTTGTTAGGCTGGCTGCATGCAAGCAAACGCCATACCTCTGTACTAGCTCTTTGACCCCATTTACAGATCCCATCTCATGTAGAAAGAAAGCAGAAAACGCAGCGGGACTTCTTGATTCAAGATGAGAAAGATTAAAAAGGGGAAGAAAGACCCTCCTATGACACTGAGGCAGATCCTAGTGAAGGATTAACAAATGATTTAAAGAAAATTTATGAAGATCGAGCTGATGGTACAAAACTAACCCTTAATAAAATTTGGGTTGAATCAAGACAAAGGAGACAGAATTTTGAGACTCCAAAGTCTAAACTTTGGGAAGTTTAGCATGGAAATATTGATACCTTCAATAAGAAAATGTTGTTGAGCTGTATAAAACATTTGACAGCTTCTTACATGGATTTTAAAGTAAAATTAATGAATTATATTTTGCTTCTGGAGAGTTTATTTAAATAGGAGGCTTGTTCAATACTTCCTCCAAAGATGATTTCCTATATGTTGTTCAAGGAAGGAATATCTTGAATTCTTATGGGAAATATAAATAAGCAATTACATAAGTCCTCACTAATAAAAAATAAAATAAAACCAGCCATATTACACAGTAGTTACATTCCTAAATATTTATCCCCCAAACACAAAAACACTAATTTAAAAATGCGTGTAAAATACAAACATGAAAGTTCATAAGTTTGTAACTGTATCCCACAGTGATTCACTAATAAAATTTTTTTAAAAAACCAAAAAATAAAAATGCAAGTGTACTTATGAAATCTTTTTTACTTTCAATAAAATAGATAAAACTAAGGAGGGTCAGATTAAGCAGGTCAGAGAAAGGAAAGTACCAGATTTTCCTTTCCTTTCTCTTTGTAGTATTTAAAGAAAGAAGTCAATGAAATGTTCAATGTCTAATAAAAACAAACCTTTAGATTCTCTTATTATAGGTCAGAGGTGACGTAAGAGGGTGGCAGAGGTTCTGAAGGAAGGATCCTGTGGGCAGTGGTGGGATGGTAGAGTGACATTGGCACTTTAGTAGAGAGTGTTAATCCTAGTAAAGGATTAACTTTATACTTACAAAGCTTAAAAATGTTTTAAACACTTGTAAAAGAATGTTACACAAATAAATAATAAAAAATTTTAAAACAAACATAAAAAGACCTGGGAAGAATTTCAAGCACATAAGAGTTTTGAAAAGCCCCCATTGATGGCTTCAAAGAAATAATTCTTATTTTTCTCAGTGAAATTAGGAAATAATGAAAGAGAACTTTAAGAGAAAAAGTAAATGAAAAATTAAAAATGAAATTATTAAACTAAAGAATATGATAGCTGAACAAAAGAAATGATAGTCAGAATAAAAGACAACCCCACAGAATGGGAGAAAATATTTGCTCACTACTACTTGACAAAGGATTAATACCCAAGATATATAAAACTTGCAAACAGAAGAAAAAATCTACTCCATTAAAAAATGGGAGGCAGAGAGAACAAAAACTTCTTCAGGAAGATATTGAAATGGTCAATAGGTATATGGGAAATGCTCTTCATTCTTTACCATCAGGGAAATGCAAATCAAAACAACAAGATATCATCTCACACCAATAGGACTAGCACACATCACAAAGAAAAAATGATCAGTGTTGGCATGGATATGGGCAAAAGTATCCCTCACCCACTGCTGGTGGGAATGTCAATTCCAAATATTTTTGAAAAAAAAATATGGATACTCTTCAAAAGAGTCAGAATTGAGCTTTATTTCTGACTCAGCAATTTCACTTCCTGGCATCTACCCCAACCATCCCAAAACCCTATTCAGAAAAGTCAGTTGAAGGCCAATGCTCATTGCAGCACTATTCACAACAGCCTAAGTCTAGAAGTCCAAGTGTTCAAGAACAGGTGATTGGATAAAGGAATTAAGGAATGAAATATACAATGACTACTACTGGGCTTTAAGATGAAATCTTGCAGGACTAGAGCAATAGCTCAGCGGGTAGGGCATTTGCCTTGCACGAGAGTCACCTGGGTTTGATTCCCAGAATCCTATATGGTCCCCTGAGCACTGCCAAGGGTAATTCCTGAGTGCAGGGCTAGGAGTAACCCATGAACATCACCGGGTGTGACCCCTCCAAAAAGATGAAACCTTGCAATTTGCTTCTATGTGGATGAATCTGCCAAGTAGATTGAATCATGTAATCATGTAGATGAATCATGCCATGAAGTATCATACCCAGTGAAGTTAGTTAGAAGTACGGAGACAGACAAAATGACATCTTTTGTCTTGAATACAAAGAAACATGGTAAGGTAATAACAAATGGGCAGAGGAAACAAAACATGATTACTGTTGTACAAAGCTGAATTTACCACAGAAGGGGGATTGTGGTTGAATTAATGGTGTTGGGGGGGCAGGAAGAAAATGGGACACTGAGACAATGGTGGAGGGAAGTGGACACTGGTGGAAGGTACGGAATTGGAATATTATATGGTGTTGCAAACCTCAAATAAAATCCTGAAACATAAAATATAAATTAATACAGACAAAATATAGAGTTGGAATGATAGTACAGCTGGTAAGGTGCTTGCCTTGCACGTGCCTACTTGGGTTCAATCCCTGACATTCTGTCTGTTCCCCCCAAGTATTGCCAGGAGTGATCCTTGAATGAAGAGTCACTGAGCACTGCCAAGTGTGGCCCCAAAGCCAAAATAAACGAATAAAAATAATATGGGAACTGAGATAAAAATTTCATTGGAGGGAATCTCAACAACAGAATCATAGAAGTCAGAAACTGAATCACTACCCAAAGACAGTATAGTATAATAAAAAAAGAGAAGAATTAAAGATAACAAAAAATAATAAAAATAGCATAAGAAATTTACAGAACAACATCAGGAGCAAAGTATACTCATTTTAAGTATACCAGAACAGAATAATGAAAAATGGTAATACTCTTATTTGAGGAAATAAAAGAAAAACTCTTTGAACTGTGAAAGAGATAGATACCCACTCTCGAAAAGCTCAGAGTGATTCAAACAAAATAGACCAAACACATACTTCCCAAAATAAATTATAATTAAAATGACAAAAGTCAAAAGAAGAGAATCCTTAAAGCAGCAAAAATAAAACAAAGACTTACATATAAGTAGAACCCCTTAAGACTATCATCATTATTTCTTAGCTGAAACTTCATAGGACCGAAGGAACACAATGATACATTCAAAGCATTAAAAGCAAACAACCTCTGACTAAGAATACTCTATTCAGCTAGTTAACATTTATACTTATAGAGTGATCAAAAGCTTTTCAGATAAACAGTAGTTAAAGAATGTGATAGTCACTATAGTCACTATAGTCACTCTTTGAGAATTCCAAAAGTGGAGGGTGGTATGTTTATGTTAACCTGTACCTGTGGGGCAAGTGCATCACCAGCTTGATAGTGCCTTCAGGCTACTTGACACCCCAAAATTGCTGCTGTACCTTTGGCAAGGTCCCAAAACCAGGGACCAAATTTACCAAAAAATTGAACGCCAAAAGTTAGGTATGAGGGAGCCATGACCAAAAACCACCTCCAACTCAGCTATAGAAGCTCATTTATTGGCCTTACTTCAGAGATCCATAGATAAATCTTGAAAGAGACCAAAAACCACAATTACTCTCAGACCTGAGCATGGCTGAATAGACTGGGGTAAATCAGAGGGGGGCAGGTTGGCCTGTGCCTCCCCAAGCAGAACCCCCAGCAGCCGCTTCCTTCCACAATCCAAAATAGCCACCATACCCCCGTACTGACTCCACCATCTCAGGACGGACCTCACCAAGATATAATCTGCTGAAAATTCGGGTATGTGGGTTTTGTAACTGAAATCTCCAGGCTTTCATGGAGTTCAGGTGGGCTACCTCCCCTCACTTCCCAATACACATGGAAGCACTGGCAATCACCCCCATGAACCAACTTCAGCACCACCCTGTAAACTCTATCACTGGCCTTGCTTCAGAGACCCATAAATAAATCTCGGAAAAGATCAAAAGCCAGAGATACAGCAGCAGGTCCCGAAAGACATCATAGAGCCAGAGATTTCTCTGGGCCCCATACTGAGCCAATTTCACCAGGGCACTCCAGATGGAGCAGATGCAGTCTCCGCACCTACTCCAGATGAAATCCCAGCAATCTTGACCTTCCACAAGCAAAACCCAGGTATGCAGGTTTCAGGACTAAATCTCCATGCCACATGGTGGCAGAGGCACCAGGCTGTTCCTTCTCAGATCCCCACCCACTCATCAGCCTGACTGTCACCCCTACAATGTGCCTCTGGGCGTCATCTTAGCACACCAACAGTCCCGGTCCAGAGACACAAATGTCTCTGGAACCCAACCATTTACAATCTAGGATTACAGAAGTGCGTGATTGTGGCACCCATGATATTCAAAGCGAACAATGGACAATAAATGATCTAGCATCTGCCCCTGGCAGGCAGGCTTAAATGGTGGTAGGAAAATCTGAGCAAAACATAATGCCCAAAAGGAGAGAGAGAGAGTATTGAGGAAATTGTCTGCCATGGAGGCAGGGTCAGGACTGGAAGGGGGGGATATACTGGGGACACTGGTGGTGGAAATTGTGCACTGGTGGAGAGATAGGTGCTCAATTATTATAGACTGAATCTCAAACATGAAAGCTTTGTAACTGTTTCTCACAGTGATAATTAATTAAAAAAAAGTAATGTGGAGTTCATGTCCAATTCAATCAGCTTAATCAATGGCTGAATAAATACCAGCACTCCTACATTAAAATAAAATAAAGAATTCCTAAAGCATTTTCTATAAAGAAAAAGAAACCCATTAAGAACTATGATGCTTATAAAAATAAAATGTGGGAGAAAAAATTGCTATTAGGGTCTTTTAAAGAAAACTTAAGACTTACTATTTTTCAATTACAAATAGGACCTAACTTTAGGAGCTTAAATGTAAAATTCACAATAACCTCAGAATAAAAGTCCATATAGAAGACCAATAAAAGGCAAATGAAACATGATAGCTACACTAAAGGGAGATACCAAGTATAGAGACAATAAGAGAAGAACAGAGAAATAGAAACAAACTCCAGTACATCTGAAATGCAGCTAGAAAAATGATAATAATTTCTTTTCTATCAATAATTTCACTAAACCACTACAAGTTGATGGCCTGAATGCACCAATCTAAAGGCACAGAATGGTAGTATGGCCCATGAAATAAACGTAACATCCTTCTGCTTTCCTAATACCCACTTGAACTTCAATGGTAAACATGGTCTCAAGTAGATGGTTGAAGACCAACCATAAAAACAAATAGTAGACTGGAAAAAATATGAAAGGAAAAGAAAATATTAGAGACAGTCATATTTATATGATTGTCTTTAGTTAGGCTTCCAACTAACGGTAAGAAGAAATGGTTACAGACATATGATTAAGGAATCAATAAAGCAAGAAGAATTAACACGGGGGGATGTGGCAAGAGGGAAACTGGGGTCATTGGTGGTGGGAATTGGACACTGGTGGAGGGATGAGTGTTGGATCATTGTATGAGTGAAACTCAATCATGAACAGCTTTGTAACTGTGTATCTCATGGTGACTCAATAAAAAAGAAGAATTTAAAAAAATTTTTTTATTAGTGAATAACCGTGGGGTACAGTTACAGATTTACAAACTTTTGTGCTTGCGTTTCAGTCATACAATGATCAAGTATCCATCCCTCAATCAGTGCCCATTCTCCACCACCAATGATCCCAGTATCCCTACCCCCACCCCCACCACCTCTTCCCCCATCCAACCCCGCCCCAAAAGCAGTACAGCTGGGTGAAATGGGAGCTCAATTTCTAATTTTTTGAGAATCATCCATACTGTTTTCCAAAAGGGATGAACCAGTCAGCATTCCCACCAGAAGTGAAGGAGAGTCCCTTTCTCCCCACATTCGCATCAACCACAGGTTGCTTTTGTTCTTTTGGCTGTGGGCTAGTCTTTGTGGTGTGAGGTAGTATCTCATTGTTGTTTTGATCTGCATCTCTCTGATGATTAGTGATGAAGAGCATTTTTTTCATGTGCCTTTTGGCCCTTCAAATATCTTCTTCGAGAAAGTTTCTGTTCATTTCATCGCCCCATTTTCTGATGGGGTTGGATGTTTGGATGTCTTCTTTTTGTAGAGTTCAACTAATGCCTTGTATATACTTGTATCAACCCCTTATCTGATGGGTATTGGGTAAATATCCTTTCCCATTCTGTTGACTGTCATTGTATTTTGGCCACTGTTCCTAAAAGAAGAACAATTAATATTGGAGTATTTGCACTAAACAAAGAAACATTAAATAAATAAATAAAAATAAAAACAGGAGCCAGAGAGCTAGTTTTTTTTTTATGTCTTGCACATGGCTGGTCTGGGTTCAATCCATGGCACCACACATGGTTCTCTGAGACCACGAGGAGTGATTTCCTGAGTTCAGAGCCAAGAGTAAGCCCTGAACGCCGCTGGGCATGCCTCCCCCAAATAAACAAATAAATAAAATATATGTAAAACAACCACTAAGACACCTGAAGGGAGATATTGGCAGCAGCACAATAATATAAGGGCATTTAAACATTTTCCTCTCACCAAGGAACATATTAGTCAGAAGATTTACAAAGAAACAACAGATTTATCTGAGACATTGGAAGAGCTGGGTTTATCAGACATTCACACAGCTTTCCAACCACAAACAAACAAATATTCTTATCCAATGCACATGGAACATTCTACTACAGACTAGGCCATGTGCTGAGAGACAAGGGAGAAAAAATATTGTCAATAAAGTCATGGAAATTGAAATTATATGTTTTTTTTCAGACTACAATAGAAAGACAGTATCTGAATATACTGTTCATGAAAAAGAAAGCTTTAACTACTTTGAGTAATGTTGGATTCATAAAATGTGTTCAGAAGAATTCCCTTCTCTTCAATTGTTTTTGGAAGAACAACTTAAGGATTTATTTCTGAAGGTTTGGTAGAACTCATTAGTTCTTGGGTTTTTGTTTTGGGTGATAATTTCAACTATTGTTTTGATTTCCATTCTATCTGACCAAGTTTTCTGTTTCTTCCTGAATTGGTTGTAGAAGATTGTATGATTCTGAAATTTGTCTTTTCACCTAGGTTTTCCACCTTAGTAGTATAAAGTTTTTCATAGTAGTATCTATTGATTCTTTGAATTTCTGTGATATCTGTTGTAACTTCTGTTTCATTCATATTAATTAGGGTTTTATTTTTTATTTTATTGGCTTTTTCGGGTCACACCCGGCGATGCATAGGGGTCACTCCTGGCTCTGCACTCAGGAATTACCTCTGGTGGTGCTCAGAGGACCATATGGGATGCTGGGAATCGAACCCGGGTTGGCCGCATGCAAGGCAAATGCCCTACATGCTGTGCTATCACTCCAGTTCTAGGGTTTTATTTTTTAAATCTTAGTATCTTAGTAAGTCTAGCTAAGGGTTTTCCAATCTTTTTTACCTTACAGAGAATTGCTTTTTTAATTTCATTCATCTTTTATAATTTTTTAATTTTTGTTTAATTTTCACTTTAATATTTTATTCTTCATATTGATGGTGAACTTAAAAGTACTGCTTTTGGGTCACACTCAGTGGTGTTCAGGGTTTACTCCTGGCTCTGAGATCAGAAATTACTCCTGGTGGCCATAATGAATGCCAGGAATTGAAACTGGGTTGATTGTGTGCAAGGAAAGCTCCCTATCTGCTCTATTTCTTTGGCCTGATGGTGGGTATTATTAGTCTCTTTCTAAATCCTTAAGGTATGAGATTTGTTAGTTTTTTTTTTTTAAAGATTTTTCTTATTTCCTGATGTAAACCTGTTTTAAGCTTAACTTCTTATTTTTCATATTATCTGATAGCTCATGTCTATTTGTTTTCAGGAATTAATAAATTATTTTTGATATTCTTATTGACCCAATATTTATTCAATAACATGTTGTTTAGTCTCCAAATGTTTAACATTTCCTTTCACAATTATTATTATTTTTTTTTAATTTATTTATTTTTAATTAGAGAATCACCGTGAGGGTACAGTTACAGATTTATACACTTTTGTGCTTATACTTCCCTCATACAAAGTTTGGGAACCCATCCCTTCACCAGTGCCCATTCTCCACCACCCGTAAACCCAGTGTCCCTCCCACCCTCCCCAATCCCATCTCCCCCCCACCCCACCCTGCCACTGTGGCAAGGCATTCCCTTCTGTTTTCTCTCTCTAATTAGCTGTTGTGGTTTGCAATAAAGGTGTTGAATGGCCGCTGTGCTCAGTCTCTAGCCCTCATTCAGCCCGCAACTCCCTTCCCCCACATGGCCTTCCACTACAATGTAGTTGGTGATCGCTTCTCTGAGTTGCCCTTTCCCCGGAACGTGAGGCCAGCCTCGAAGCCATGGAGTCAACCTCCTGGTACTTATTTCTACAGTTCTTGGGTGTTAGTCTCCCACTCTGTTATTCTATATACCATAGATGAGGCTTTCACAATTATTTATAGCCACTCACAACCTACAAATACATTTTCTTTTTTTGAAACTCCACTACATTCACTTTCAAAATACTCTGCCCTTATCATATCTTTTCTGAATGAAAAATGGCTGTAGTTTATGTATCCATTATTGTCTGCTGTAGTATGAAGTTTTCCAAATAAGGATGGTGATTCTAATTTCTCGGTATCCTTTAATTTCCCTGTATCCTAGCACAACCCATCTAGAGTTTTGCCCGCAGTAAGTATTAATGAGATACTAAACTAATATCTCATACCACATAATTCAGGCTAAAATTTTTGAGAAAATTATTCAAACAATCTAACAGTCTACAGTGAATTCAGTGGGTGATTTCAAAATTCTATTTCACATCAATTTCTCTATACACAAATATATCTAGTTAAAATGCATCCAAAAAGTCATTTTTAAATCAACCTGTACTATGAAGCAATGAAAAACATATGGAGCATCTTTCTATTTCTTTATATATATTTTTTCAGCATCCAGTTTATTCTGGAAAAGCCCAAGTGATACTTGTAGTTTTGTATATGTATACATGACTACAGTTTTGCAAGTGTTCTCTATCATTGTTTTCACAACTGTAATTTGGTCAGTTTCTACATCTCCTTTAATTACTCAATTTTATATAAATAACTTGGATTAGAAAGACAATCAGCTATTCAAGTTAATTTAAGAGATCAAAACAAAAATTTGTTTTTGGTAAGTCACATTTTCAACACATCCATAATTTCCACTATCTTTAGGGACTGTTTTCCTGATTTTTAGAGTTATATTAATATAGCTACTGGACTTAAAGTTATAAAATTTGCCAATAACAATATTCAACAATTCAAATGTTTCTCTAGTATCTATATTTAAAATTTAAACTTTAGTAGTATTTTTATCACATTTTCATAAGGAAGAGTTTCTCAAACTCACCTTTCACAAGTGACAAGCACACTTAAGAATCTATACTCTATGGGATTCTGCCAAATCATTAATATGTATAGCAGACGGGAACTTTGGATGCTATCTGGTAAGCAGATTTCAAAAGCTTAGTTTGTGACACAATACCCTTGGAAGGTTTGTAACATTATGATAAGACATAAACTAATACTTGGCATGACAATTGTTATATAAATAGGCTCTAGGTCTAGCTCCAAGGAATTCATTTGCATATAATGAAACAACCAGAGAGAAAGGAATGGTAGTGTAAAGTGTTCAGTAAAAGCTTAACCTTGCAGTTACTGTTTTCACAGTCAAGCATTATCAGGTAGGAGGAAAAGCAGTAATTGCACTAGTCTGGCAGGCTCAAGACTTAGTACCAGCTCTTCTATCCACTTGGTTTTGTTGAAAGAAGGCACTGTAGCACTGCCACTGTAGCACTGTGATCCCATTGTTCATCGATTTGCTAGAGCAGGCACCAGTAACATCTCCATTGTGAGACTTGTTGTTACTGTTTTTAGCATATCGAATACATCACGGGTAGCTTGCCAGGTTCTGCCATGCGTGCGGGATACTCTTGGTCGCTTGCCAGGATCTCCAAGAGGGACAGAGGAATTGAACCCAGGTCGGCCATGTGCAAGGCAAACATTCTACCCGCTGTGCTATTGCTCCAGTGTGGCTTAAAAGAAGGAAGATGATTAAAACCTAACTTTTCTGGCAAGAGAGATAATACAGTGGACAAGGTATTTACTTTGCACACTGCTGGCACCACATTTGATGTTTTAAGCCCTACCAGGAGTGGTCCTAGAGTGTAGAGCCAGAAGTAAGCTCTGAGCATGGCTGGGCCTGGCCCAACATTCCTTTCCTCTAAAATAAAATAAAAAACATTTTTTAGTGGCAGTTTTCTGGACTGAATACATAAGTTAATACACAGAGCTATAAATTAGGATGCAGTCACAATAATCAAGCTTTTTCAAGAAGGTATTTTCCAAACTAAGCAGCAATGGCAGGATGTAAAAATGTTCATTCTTGGGCTGGAGCGTAGCACAGTGGGTAGTGAGTTTGACTTGCACATTGCTGGCTGATCTGAGTTTGATTCCCAGCATTCCATATGGTCCCCAGGAGTAATTCCTGAGTGCATGAGCCAGGAGTAACCACTGAGCATCAATAAGTGTGACCCAAAAAGAAAAAAAAAACAAGTTCATTCTTATGTATGTTTCTGTACATTGTGAAAAAAATTACTTTAAGCTTAAATTCACTTTTTAAACTTAACTCAATTGTATCTCAACAACAACAAATACAAAATAAAATTTTAAAAATGAGCTCACACACAAATGAATTGAGCTATTTAATAAACAATTAAAAGTTGATGTGTGGCTTGAAAAAAAACTATGCCCAGATTCTAATAATAATAATTAGAAATTAAACATTTTAATGGTAAGAGTGAAGAAATAATATATAAGTAAAAGTTAACATGCATTTTATTATTTTGTTAGAAACAGTATGTTTTATATTACGTGAAAAATACCAATTCATCATTTCTAATGGCCTGTTTACTATTAGGAATAAAATTACTGATTAATATGTCAAATATATTTTAAAACTTCATTTTTATGGTATGAAATTTGAAAAACAAACATCTCTTATAGTTCTGTTTAGACAGAGGATAGAAACAGCATTTTTATATAATCAGGCATCTTGAATCATGCTGACCACTTGCAAATTCGCGTCTCCAGCCCAGATTTTATTTTTGAACTCCAGACTCAGTCAGCCTCTTCTCCAGAGTGCCAACTGGAATCCTCCTGAGAATTTCAAATTCAGTTTGTCCCAGCTGACCCCTGTGAATCTCACACCTGCTGGCTGTGTCTCAGGGGCTAGTTTCTGTAGGTAATAGCATCAATGGCTGTTCAAGCTATTTACCTGAGTTGGTTCTGACTTCCTCTGCCTCATCCCTAAGCCCTGTCACTTTCACCTTCCTCTCCGGCTTCCTTTGGTTTGCTTCACTATCTGACCTTTTCCACTTGTCTTCAGATCACTCTGAACCCGCTGTGACCCCTCTGCCTTCTCCCTCTGCAGCATCTTTGCCCACATGTTCACATAGCTACCAATAATAGATTATACTCCTTTCAGGAAACCTCTTCTAGCATCCCAATTTACTTCTAATTCTTCTAGTATAACCTAGCACAGGGTATGGTGTTGGTAAATAAGCAATACTGAGACATGTGAAAAGCCAACTATTGTGGCCTAATTCCAGCTGAAAAGCGGCATTTTCCTTCTGTTGCACTTCATATGGGTATGAAGTGATGCGGGGACTCTCATCATTAACCACTGTTACTCAGTTTATTTTAAAGATCTATGAATTTGTCTATGTTTTTACTGAAAATTAAGAAAAGTGTTCTTTATTACTCAGCAAAGAAACTGGCCTCTGTTATGTGTCATAAATAGAAAGGAATTACCATAGGTCTCATCAGAATGTCTTAATTAATATTTCTCCATAATTATCCATTTTTCTCATAATTTTTTGCTAGTTATTTATGTTTTGGGCTACATCTCACAGTGCTTAGGTTCACTCCTGGCTCAGGGGATCATATGGAATGCCAGGATTGAACCCAGGTCTATCCATGTGGAAGGCAGATGCCCTGACCACTGTATTATATATCTAGCCCCCTTTTTCATACTTCTTTGGTGGGAACTGTTGAGAAAATTGTTCTGCATCATTTAGCCTGGTATTAATAAATAGCCTTCATTTTATCAGTTGATCTCCTATCTTTCTACATAGCAAAACAATTCTTCATTATATTTAAAATTTTAATTTTGTTTATTTATTTATATTTCACAGTCATGAATTACAAAGTTACAGAGATGTTTTTGATTGAGTTTTAGGCATACAGTGTTCAAACACCTATCCCTTCACCAGTGTCCTCTAACCAATTGTTGAAAATTTTAATGAATTATTTATTATTTCTCCTCTTCTTTTATTATTCTTGTTTTTCTTGTAACGAGCACATGTTGTACACACTTGATTGTGGGCTGAGAATCAGAGTTGGCATAGGGATGACACCTGCTTCTTTGGCTGTGGTGCTTGCCAGGGGTTGCTGCTAGGAGCACACTGGCATGTGGGGTAGTGTTCAGGATCCAATTCACAGGGATTGAGCCCACAGCATCATTGCAATGCTGGTACTCTCCCACTGAGCTATTCCACGACTCTGGTTTTTCACTATGATTCAAATCTCCTTCGAGGGGACTAAACGGTTTCAATCCATTTCATACCTTCAATGGAACTGCTCTTTCTCAGGCATACAGTATTTTGCATTAAACATTTGATTAAAAAACCCAAACAAAACACTTGTTCTTTCTAGATTCTGTGTCATGCCTAGAAAATGAGCCGAGTGTGGAAGTTGTATGCCAATCTGGTACTCTGTTGCTGTTTAACTCCCCTTCCACAGCTATTCAGATGAATTAGCTGCTATTGACTCCTGGTTTCTCTACCTGAGACCTTAACATTGACCTGGACTTGGCTTCTGTCTGTGCCTTCAGTCCTGGCTTAATGCTGAAATGTACCTCCTGCATATCTGGTCCAGATCCCAGTAAGCTCAGGGCAAGTCTGCAGATGCTGCCATCATTGGTACCTGCAGTGAGTGCTCTCACTTTCCAAAGTCTTCCCACCAACTTTGCCCTCTGATCCTTGCAGCAACCAAGAAAGGAAAGACATTCATAATTTTCAAATTGTTCTACACTTGCAGCAACATTGCAAATTGAACAACTGTGTATCTCATAACATATTTACTCTTTCAAATGGAAAATTCATGGTAGAGTTTTAATTTTTACTGCACACTTTTTTATTCTTTTTTAAATTTATTTATTTTTTAATTAGTGAATCACCATGAGGTGATGAGTTACAGATGAGTTACAGATTTATACATTTTCGTGCTCATGTTTCCCTCATACAATATTCGAGAACCCATCCCTTCACCAGTGCCCTTTCTCCACCACCAATAAATCCAGCATCCCTCCCACCCCCTAATCCCATCTCCCCCCACCCCATCCTACCTCTGTGGTGGGGTATTACCTTTTGTTCTCTCTCTCCAATTGGGTGTTGTGGTTTGCAATAGGGGTGTTGAGTGGCCTTTGTGTTTAGTATCTAGTCTACTTTCAGCACGCATCACCCTTCCCCCGAGTGGCCTTCAACCACATTTTACATGTTGTTCCCTTATTTATCTGAGCTTCCCTATCTCCAGAATGTGAGGCCAGCTTCCAAGCCATGGAGTAAAACTCCTGGTACTTATTTCTATGATTCTTGGGTGTTAGTCTCCTACTCTGTTATTTTATATTCCACAGATGAGTGCAATCTTTCTATGTCTGTCTCTCTATTTCTGACTCATTTCACTTAGCATGATAGTTTCCATGTTGATCCACTTATATGCAAAGTTCATGACTTCATTTTTTCTAACAGCTGCATAGTATTCCATTGTATAGATGTACCAAAGTTTCTTTAACCAGTCATCTGTTCTCAGGCACTTGGATATTTTCCAGATTCTGGCTATTGTAAACAGTGCTGTGATGAACATACATGTGCAGATGTCGTTTCAATTATACTTTTTTGCCTCTCTGGGATATATTCCCAGCAGTGGTATTGCTGGGTCAAATGGGAGCTCAATATCTAATTTTTTGAGAATCGTCCATATTGTTTTCCAGAAGGGCTGAACCAGTCAGCATTCCCACTAGCAGTGTAGAAGGGTCCCTTTCTCCCCACATCCTCTCCAACAGCGGTTGCTTTTGTTCTTTTGGATATGTGCCAGTCCCTGTGGTGTGAGGTGGTATCTCATAGTTGTTTTGATCTGCATCTCCCTGATGATTAGTGATGTAGAACACTTTTTCATGTGTGTTTTGGCCATTCGTATCTCTTCCTTGGGAAAGTTTCTGTTCATTTCTTCACCCCATTTTCTGATGGGGTTGGATGTTTTCTTCTTGTAGAGTTCAATCAGTGCCTTATATACCCTTGTTATCAACCCCTTATCTGATGGGTATTGGGAGAATATCCTTTCCCACTCTGTAGATTGTCTTTGTATTCTGTTCACTGCATCTTTTGCGGTGCAGAAGCTTTTTAGTTTAATATAGTCCCGTTTCTTTATCTCTGTTTCCACTTGGTTGGCCAGTTGCATGTCACTTTGAAGATACCTTTATCTTCAATATCGTGGAGAGTTTTGCCGACCTTGTCTTCAATGTACCTTATGGTTTGTGGTCTGATGTTGAGGTCTTTAATCCATTTTGATCTGACTTTTGTGCATGGTGATAGGTCGAGGTCTAAGCTCATTCTTTTGCATGTGGTTGTCCAGTTGTACTGCACACTTATTTTTTTGCTCTTATGGGTCACACCCAGCGATGCTCAGGGGTTACTCCTGGCTTTGCACTTAGGAATTACTGCTGGCGGTGCTCAGGGGGCCATATGGGATGCCAGGAATCAAATTTGGGTTGGCCATGTGCAAGGCAAACACCCTATCTACTGTACTATTGCTCCAGCCCCAAACACAATGCATTATAAACTTTTTTTTCTTTTGGGTCACACCCGTACATACACATGGTTTACTCCTGGCTCATGCATGCAGGAATTACTCTTGGCGTTGCTTGGGGGAACATATGGGATGCAGGGAATTGAACCCGGATCTGCTGCATGCAAGGCAAATGCCTTACCCACTGTGCTATCGCTCCAGCCCCTTTACTGCACACTTTCTGTAATCACTTGTATCACTTTTTTCACTTGTCATCCCATTGCTCATCAATGTGCTGGAGCGTCTCCATTCATCTCTGTCACGTGCTAGTGTAGCCCAATGGCATCTGCTCGCTCCAGAAACACGAAGAGCCTCAAACGGTTCATTTAGGGTCTTGACAAAGAAGTCTGACCATCTCGTTGGTGGGCAGCCACACATTCTTTTGACATCCTGTGGAATCCAGTTGGTAACAGTTCTAGCCCAATGGTCATGTCTAAATCACATTACATGTCTGGCCCATCTGATTTTTGACATCTTGGCAAACGAGACAGTATCTCTGATCCAGATCAGAGACGGAGGTCAGAACTACGCATTCACTCTCTCACTTGAGTGAAATGTGATACTCCAAGCATAGCTATTTTGATTCCTCTTTGGGAGACCTGAATAGCATTCTCATCCTGTTTTCATAGGGCCCAGGTTTCTGAGGCGTATGTTAGTGCAGGAAGAATGGTGGAGTCAAAAAGATGTGCCTGAGCTGGAGTTTCTTTATCCTCTTAACAACTTCTTCAATGGTCTTGAAGGTGTTCCACGCTGCTCTCTTCCTCCTGCTCAGTTCTGGTGCCAAGTCATTCATCATTGAGTTCTTGACCCAGGTACACATAACTGCTGCATTCGGAGATGTTCATTTGGTTGAGAGCAAATGAAACGTCAGGAACTAGTTCTTTATCATGCAGACTTTCTGTAACACTAAACATAATCTCTTCTTATGATTCCTCCCATTTTTTTCACTTACTCTAGGTAATTTTCAGTGATAAGTGTCAAAATATTGAGTTGATCTATTAAAAGCACAAAGTCCATGGATACTTATCAGCACTTCACCAAATAGCCACTTGAACTGATTGGATTGCTGCAGACAAATGGGAAGTTTCATATTCTGGATCTGTATGTAAATTATTTGCTTGAAGTAAAAAGTTTTATATCCAATACAGAAATCTTAGACTAAAATTGACTTCTGAAAATTTCAACAACATGAGTGAAAATTTTTGAATAAATTATAACAAAGATTATTTAACACTTCTAGAGCAAAAAGTAACAATGAAAGAATAATTTCCAGTATGTTTTGTAAACTTGGTACTCATCGACCACATTCCAGACCTCACAACTGCTTCTCCCTGAAGGGAGAATAAAATAAGGCCTCCATAACTATGCCACCAGACTTCACACCAGGCTGTTTTCAATCAGGATGCCCTAGAGGGCTGGTGAGATCCCTCCCCACCCCAAGGGACCCAGCTCCAGAAGCCGACCTCCACAACCCAATAACTACCACGATCCAGGCCACTTTCCACACACTGTGGCCAAGCCTCACATAAGAGTGAACATATTCCTGGACTGCGTGGCCACTTTTGTGGCTGTACAATACATCATTAGACACTTTCCACTCATTTTCCATAATTACCACACCATATTTTGATGGGGTTCAGACAGTAGGCAACACATCTTAGAGGGAAGTGTACATATACATATATACATATGTATACATATATACATATATATATATATATATGATTGGGAACACCTGTAAAAGTGAATAGAGGCTGTCCCAAAAGCCTCCATCCCTCTAGGAGAGTCTGACAAGCTATGCGAGCATCCTGCCTACATGGCAAAGCCTGGCAATCTACTCGTGGCATGCTCAATATGCCAAAAACAGTAACAATGACAGTTCTCATTCCCCTGACCCTGAAAGAGCCCCCAATACACCATCAGGCTACACTAGCACTCGACAGGGACTAATGGAGACATTATTGGTGTCTGCTACAGCAAATCAATGAACAATGGGATGACAGTGATACAATGATACAGTGAAACTTGGTACTTAAATTTTGGTTTCTAATGCCACTCTTCAATAAAATAAACCAGGAATCCTGAGAAAAATGGTTGACTCTAGAATGGGAGCAAATAATATACATAATGATCTGAAGTATCCTAACAGCCATAAAGGAAGTACTTGAACACACACACATACACACATGCACATACACATATGACAGGAGTATGGCGAAGAGACATAGGAACTAAAAGAAAGAACTCATAGTAGTTCAAGTTAAAACTGAGAGCAAAATAAATTAATAATCACATTGTAACTCAAAGCAAAAATTCCAAGAATCACATAAGTAAACATAAATTATTGATTCATGCTTAATGAAATAAGCCAGATGAAGAAAGACACATACTATATATGATTTCGCTCATATGTAGTACATGGAGAAAACAAGCAAATATATGAACTAGATGAAACAAAACCAAACTTTTGGTCTATAAAATCCAATTACAGATTGCCAAAGGGAAAAGAGGAAGATGGTGGGTAAATCAGGAGAAAAGGGCAAATGCCTGGTGAAGAACAGATATGGACTTTTAATGGTGAACTTAACAGTGTGTGTGTGCATGCATGTGTGTGTGTTTGTGAGTCTAATTTTCATTGATGCACACCTGGAATGGAGAGCTCACATTCAGATTTTCTGTTACTAACATATGCAATTAGAAGGGTGCATTTAAAAATAATTAATAAATATTGATACACTATTAATAATTAATATCCATAGCTTACTTTGACATTCTTATTTTTTTAGCCAATTTTTTTTCTTGTTGTCCTAGAATCCCTTCCAAGATAGTATGTTTAGTTGTCATATCTCCTTATGCTCTTGGCTGTGACAGTTTCTCATACTTTGTCTTGTTTTCTATGACATTGAGAATTTTGACTACTGGTGAGAGTACTGGCAGGTATTCTTTAGAATGCCCCATACTTAGGATTTGTCTGATGTCTTTCTCACAATATGATGGGAATAAAGCCTTTGAAGCAGAAGATCAAGCAGTAAAGTGCCATTTCATCACATCATCTCAAAGGCACATGCTATATTCATGATTTATCTCTACTGACATTAGCCTTCATCACCTGACTGAAGTTGTGCTTGTCAGGTTTTCCTATTACAGAGTTATTATTTCCCCCTTTTTCCTTACAATCCCCTTTGGAAAGAAAACAGTATGGAATAGAGATTTTTGCTTCATCTTATTAATTAATTAATTAATTAATTTTATTGAATCACCATGTGGAAAGTTACAAAGCTTTCAGGTTTATGTCTCAGTTATACAAAGCTCGAACACCCATCCCTTCACTAATGCACATATTCCACCACCAAAAACCCCAATATAACTCCCACCTCCCCACCCCACCCCGCGTAGCTGGTAAATTTCACTTTACTTTCTCTTTACCATGATTACATTTCATATTGCAACACAAAACTCACAATTGTTGTTGGAGTTTCCCTCCCCAAAACAGCCCTGCTGACAAGGAAGCATTTGATAATTAGTTTTCCATTGCTGAGAATGAAGAGATATGAAGTCGCGCGGCCACAATAGTGGCTGTGCGGTTTGGGAGTTCTGGATTTTAGTATTTTAGTAACTAAATTGAGGGAGATTTATGTTAGAAATTGCATCATTTCCCTTCCTGGGGCAGCATGGGGCTATGGCTTAGTTCACAGTCTAGAGACATTGCTGCAAGCTGCTGGTACCAAAAGTCGTCTAGCTGGCCTCTGGGTTGTGATCGATCAGCAGCAGAGAGGCCACACAAAAGTGTGGCCACCCAAGTCACATCTTGGTGGAGAGTGCTTCATCTTCTTTAGGTGTAAATTTTACATAGATTATTTGGAATTCTCTGCAGGGGATATTTGTTTCTTCTCTTCCATTTATTGATTCATTCATCCATTTTCCCTGTGAGCTCTCTGTACTAGCTTCACTCCACACTTTTTTGGTAAATCAAACTGTTCGAAAATAAAAATTTCAATTTTATAAAGAAGCTACATCTGGTTGTCATATTGGAGGCACAGTTATATGTCCAACTACTGTTTTTCAGGAAGCACATAGGATAAAATAAATACATCACTTCAGAGAGTCCTCGTCAAAGCCAGGTCATGGAAAAGGCCACTTTTGGCAAATGACTCCATTTCTGCTACAGATGACTGCAGTGGAGAGGAGGATGAAGAAGGAAGGCGAAGTTTAAAACAGAATTATGAGACATATTACTCAATTAAAACATACAGACCTTATTTAAATACTGACTGGGATTAATTAAAATGAATTGCTATATTACAAATAAATTAAAAATTTAAACACATTGAATATTTGATGATATTAAGGCATCAATTTGGTGCGAGCCTCAGGCAACCACAAGCTAACGTCTGAGCTCGCAAAGCTGTTCAGAGAAGCGATAAAGGAAGACCTCAAAGAGAGAAAAGCAGCAGTGTTGGCTGATGTGGCAGAAGCCCGGAAAAGTATGCGCAACGCTCACTTATCCTTCGCCAACTACAAGACCAAGATGACTGCCTTCCAATGTCCTGATGGATCTATCACATCTTCCAGAAAGGGAATGGAGAGGATTATTCATGACTTCTATTCAGATCTCTTTGACAGCCACGTCCACCTGCCCACATACCAAATTCTGCAGGATAGATATGTCATTCCCAGCGTTCTCCCTTCCAAAATCCGACACACCATTTCTTCAGTCAAGACACATATAGCACCCAGACAAGTGTAGACCAAATATCTGAAGAACCTGCCACCAGTACTCGTCAATACACTGGCTCAGCTCTTCACATGCTACCTGTCCAAATGCAAGGTTCTGTCCCAATGGAAAACCAGCAGGACCATTCTGTTGTACAAGAAGGGAGACATCCATGACATCGGCAACTGTCGCCCAATCTGCCTGTTGTCCGTCGTCTTGAATCATCCTGAATAGAATAGGCAGAACACTAGACAAAGGACAGCCATGTGAGCAAGCTGGGTTCTGAAAAGGATCTAGCACAATCGACCATATCCACACAGTGACCACGCCCACTGAAGTTTCACAAGAGTTCAAGATGCTGCTCTGTCTAACGTTAATCAATTTAAAGAAGGCCTTCAATTCTGTTGAGACTGAAGTGGTCATAAAAGCCCTAGCCAAATAGGGTGTTCAAACTCAGTATATCAGGATCCTTTGTGAGCTGTATTACCGATTCACCACCAGGTTCTCACCATTCTACAAGGAAGTGATCATCGACGTAAAGAGAGGGGTTCGGCAGGACAATACCATTCACCGAAACTCTTCAGTGCCACCCTTGAGAATGTCTTGCGACAACTGGAATGGGAAGGAATGGGAGTGAAGATAGATGGTTGGCAACTACATCACCTCTGCTTCACTGATGACATCGTTCTAATAACACCAAACATTAGTCAAGAGGCACAAATGCTGGCCAACTTCGACCGCGAGTGTGGAAAGGTCAGACTGCAGCTGAATCTCACCAAGACAATGTTCATGAAAAACAAACTAGTCCCTGACATTCCATTTGCTCTCAATGGAACAAACATCTCCGAATGCAGCAGCTATGTGTACCTGGGTCGAAAACTCAATGACGAATGACTTGGCACCAGAACTGCGCAGGAGGAAGAGAGCAATATGGAACACCTTCAAGAACGTCGAAGACCACCAGGGGTAATTTGAATGCAGAGCCAGGAATAACCCCTGTGCATTGCCAGGTGTGACTCAAAAAGATAAAAAAGACACACACACACAAAAGGGGCTGGAGTGATAGCACAGCAGGTAGGGCATTTTCCTTGCACGCGGCCAACCCAGGTTCGATTCCCAGCATCCCATATGGTCCCCTGAGCACCACCAGGGGTAATTTCTGAGTGCAGAGCCAAGAGTAACCCCTGTGCATTGCTGGGTGTGACTCAAAAAGAAAAAAAAACAAACCAAATAACAAGAATGTCAAAGAAGTTTTAAAAGGATGAAGAACCTCCAGCTCTAGGCACATCTTTTTGACTCTACCATTCTTTCTGCACTAACATACGCCTCAGTGACCTGGGCCCTACGAAAACAGAACAAGAATGCTATTCGGGTATCCCAAAGAGGAATCAAAAGAGCTCTGCTTGGAATATCACATTTCACTCAAATGAGAGAAGGAATCTGTAGTTCTGACCTCCGTTGATGATCAAGAATCAGGGACGTTGTCTTGTTTGCCAAGGCGTTGAAAATCAGATGGGCTGGACACATAATGCGATTTAGAGAGGACTCCTGGACCAGAGCTGTTACTGACAGGATTCCACGGGACATCAAAAGACCACATGGCTGTTCATCTATGAGATGGTTAGACTTCTTTGTCAAGACCCTGAACAAATGGTTTGAGGCTCTTCCTGTTCCTGGAGCGAGCTGATGCCATTGGGGTACACTAGCATGCAACAGGGACAAATAGAGATGTTACTGGCACCTGCTTGAGCAAATCAAAGATCAAAGGGATGACAAGTGACAAGCCATCAGTGACAATATTTTTACAGTGTGATAATATACTATTGTGGTTATCTTTTTTAAAGCCCTGTCTTGTAGGACATATATATTGAAAAGTTTAAATATTAAATTATGTGATTTCTGATATTTGTTCCAAAATAATATGTGGCTGGGAATGGTTAGGTGGGGGTATAGGTGAAGCAAATTGAATTTGAGTGTTGTTAATTATTAAAGCCAGTTTAGTTATGTTGAGGATTCCTTATTCTATTTTATATGTTTATGCACATGTTTAAAATTTCCCATCATAAAAAGCAAAATGAAATAAAAATCTACATTAAACTAATAAATTTTACTGTGCAGTACTCTATTTCTAAATAGTGTTCCACCTACACATAACCAATTCTCAAAATAGCAGCTTGAAGAAAGAGAGACATTTAAGCTGTGTCTATAGAAAGCCAAAAATTCACTGGCTGATTTGATTAATTCAGGCAGAACTAGTTAGTTTAAAAAAGAGGAAAAAATTAAACTGCTCATTTTGCCAAGTGTACTAGATAATACACTTGTACTTATAGTATACAAGTACTTGTGTAATATAGTAACTTGCATAGTGCTATGCACATATTAAGTCCTTACTATTTGCTGTTCAACAAATCAGATTTAAATCTAAAATTTGTCATGGTAACTTAATGAAGTCATGGTCTAGCTATGAACAAAACATATAAGAGAAAGTAAAAACTAAAAGTAGACAAAAGATAGATAAGTGAAAGTAAAAACTAAAGTTACACAAAACTTTTTCTGAAGGAAAAATCTCAAGGCAAAACTGTTGAGAAAGCAATATTTATTTTCCAAATACCTTTGTGCAATGGGCATTATTCTAAACACAATACTTTTGTATGTATGTTGGCGATCAGCAAGCTGATCACAAAGAACCAGATCAGGGGCTGGAGCAATAGCACAGCGGGCAAGGCGTTTGCTTTGCACGCGGCTGACCTGGGTTTGATTGCCAGCATCCCACAAGGTCCCCTGAGCACCACCAGAAGTTATTCCTGAGTGCAGAGCCAGGAGTTAACCCCTGTGCATCACCGGGTGTGACCCAAAATGCAAAAACAAAACAAACAAACAAAAAGAACCAGATCACAAAACTATTAGATTAAATTTTGATAAAAATTCTAACCCAAAATTATAACAATACATATTTGTATTGAATTGGGATTTCAATTATTTATGTATGTGTAGTGTGTTTTTAAGCAAAATGTAAGAACTTAAATATAGAGCCCTTTAATATTTGCAAAGCACTTTTATTCTACAGTATATCGCATTACCTCATTTTATGGATCAGACAAAATAGGTAACATTATCTCTGTTTTTCAGGTAGGCTCCGGGAGACCTCCTATCACTGTCAGTGCCAGAAGCAGAGGAATGGGAACTGGAACCCAGGTGTTCTGGCACCAAGTCCAATGCTCTTTAGTGCTACACTTAGATGACTCTCAAGGGAATGCACATGATCTATTCTTGTTGCTTCAACCTGTATTAGAGTGGGAGAAAAAAGTTGGCATAAATAAATATCTCTAGCTTAGAATAACCTCTAAAATATCTAGTGTTCAAATCATACTAGTAAATTAATGACTCTTTTTAAATGATATTAAATAGTCAATATTCTGGACAAAGTAACACTCCAGCAATATTACATTCTCTGTTCAGTGATGTGTATCTGAAATACAGAATTTCACTGAGAATAAGCTAACCACTCTTCTTAACATTCAAAATCCTTTAATATTGTGAAAAAGCATCTATGAAAGCATATAAAACATTATATAATAACTTTACAATGCCGTTTTATACAAAACTCATCATTCTGGTTTATTATTTGGCAAATGCCTTTGTACTTTCACAGCGTCTTCCTCTTCAGTATTTCTGCACCTTTTTATTTGATTTCACCCATTAAGTTATCAAGAATTCATTGCTGCTAGAATTCATTTTCCAGCTTATTTGATGTGCAGAGGAAGCCATTCATAACAGCTTATATGTGACTTCTTCCACCTCCAGTCAATGACCACTTCTCTTCAAACTATTTGAAACAATATTTTGGAAACAGATCGTCCCTTGCCCTTTCATATATTTTTGTAACTTTCCCCAAATGACTTCTTCTCTTTGCTTTTAATTGAAGGCTCTTCTTATGGTTCCTTCCTGAGTATCCCCTTTGGAGCTAGACAGACTCTTGTTTTTCACAGGTGTCTGTTGTGCAGAGAACAGAACTAAAGACATGCAGTGCAACAGGGTTTAAGTGGATCTAATCACAAAACAGTTTAGCAGTTGAAATATGTCTAGATTTCAAGGATTGCAGAACATACTTTCTGATTCATCAAGATGAACAAATTTCCAACCACTGAAATGATAGAAAATGAACATATTCCCTAAATTATTCTACAATGTACAAAACAACTCAATAGCACTGGACAATGTGACCTCTGGGGTTGCCAAAGTGTGTTTTCCCATTTTCTCTCATGCAGAATAATCATGCTAAGATGATGTAAAATGTCACATTACAAATACAAATGAAGAAAATTTCCAGGGATAAATAAAGGAAAGATTTCTGACTAGGAAATGATGTCTGGTGGGTCATGGCAAAGTGGTATTGTAGGTACCTAGGATAGTCCCAGATACTTGTTGGGTCAGGGTCAATGACAAGGAGCAAATGCTGTAGTTGGAGGCTCTTGATCTTCCTGGAACAATCACACCAGTTAATTAAGAATACTGTTTACATATACCATTAGGTGATTCACAGTCCTGTATTTTGCTGCTTTGGTAACAAAGTGGCACAAACTTAGATCTTAAAGCAACACAATTAAAAAACAAAATCTTAAAGTTCTGGAGTGCAGCAAGAATCTCATCAGAATAAGACTCATGTGTCCTGTGGTCTGTGCTTGCTTTGGGGGGCCATCATAGCAGGTAGAGACTCTCACAAGTCTCACTGTCTCTTTGGACATTCAGTGTCTTTCTCCGACATCAGTCGGAGAACAGTTTTTTCTCTTAAGGGCTCATATGATTAGAAGGTTGCCATATCAATATTCCAGAATAATTTCCCTCTCTCAATGTCTGTGATCTTGTACAGATCTGCAAAGTGTTTTTCCTACCAAGAAAATAAAAAATCGATGAAAACAGAGGGAATGGTCTCTTTCTGCACTTCACCTTTCGACTTCTTCCTTATGGCTTAACTTATTGATAGACTGTAGGTCTACCGATGTGTATCCAACATATTCTAATATATACTCTTTGTTTGGTTTGAGTTCACCTGGTTTAAAACCACATATTAATCTATAACATCTCCTTTGTGTTCAACATTATCTAGGAGTGTGGAAAATTTATAAGAAGTAAATTGCTTTCTGCATTAACAAAAAAAAAGTTAAATTTTAGAAAAAAAATCTTATTTCTATACACCAGTTGCTTTTGGGGGTGGAAAGACAAATAGCTTTTGAAAAAATTTAGCAGAGTTATGACAATGCCATCATGAAGTAGATTATAACCTATTTAACAGTCGCAAAAAATGCTAGATAGGTTCTTCAGGAAAGGACCGTCAGGGAATTACCATTTACCTTTTAGTCAGTGGCCTGGGTGACCACAGGAGAATCTTTTTGAGTCCTTGGTCCAAATAAATAATTGGTGTTTTATTTATTAAAAATTATAGCACATCATCATTATTTTGGGGAGATTCCCAAGTGGTGTTCCAGTCTCTGGGTCCCAAAATGGATTCCCAGTTCAGCACATGGGTAGAGGATGCAATGTGCTCTGGAATACTGAGCCACACCTGTGCTGCTTGGAGCCTCCAGGGCCACACCCTCCCACCTGGGACCACGTGGTGCTAGGGGTTCAACTCAGCCTGTCATAAGTTCAGTGAGTGCTGTAACTATAACTGCTGTTCTATATCCTTATCCCACATTATTTTAAAATAATTGTGCTAGGGATGGAGTGATAGTACAGTGGATAGGGTATCCTATATGATCCTCCAAGTCCTGCTAGGGGTGATCCCTGAGTGCAGGCAGGCAGAGCCAGGAGTAAGCCCTGAGCACAGCTGGGTATGGACTAAAACACACACACACATACAAATGCACATGCACATATATACTCACAGAATTGTGTAATAAAAGTTTTAAAGAGAAAGATAAATATATATGTACATATATTTGCTGCAATTATATTGATGAATAGAACTAGATTTATATTATAAATTCATAGTAAAATTAAATTTATCTTGGAGTAATAAAATTTAAGCTTTAAGTCTCTAATTTTGTAATATAAATATTTGACCATACTTTCCTAAAGATGATCACAAAAACTGCTAATTAAAGATTCCTAAAACTTGGGTCCACCAACTGACTGATAGAGTTTGAGTTGCAAAAATATTTAATGCTCATAATATTTTCTTAAAGAGTTTTACACATACACATATGATCATATCATGTTGTTATTTTCTACATCTTAAATGTGATAGGTTCTTTGATTTGCTTATAATTTTTCATTCTGCTCCACTGTTGCAGGAATTTTTTTTTGAATGTGGCATACATCCTCACTTTGCTCACTTTGAACTTACTTAGCCAATAAATGGGAAGAGAAGAAATGGGAAATATTCTACATCCCAGTGGAAAATGACACTGTGTATCTGTGCTTCAGCTTCCACCTTCACTATAAGCACTGTATATTCATATGTTGGAAGTCACTTCAATACAGGTTCCCAGATTAGAAATATCTAGAGCCCACTGAAGCTCAATCCAAGTCCTGTCAGTCTACAACCCTCTTGCAATGTGATAAAAAAAAAATGTTTACAGTTGATAGTTGACCGTTATTATAGCAGAAATCAGAGTGATTTTTCATTCAACCTACTTTTCCATTTCAAAATAAGGTTATCTGTCTGCCTACCTACTCTAATATTTTTCTGGATTTTCAGTTGTGTGTATTAAATGCTGATTGTCTTTAACTACCATGCTTTTTTATGGTTGCCAAGGACTAAGTCATTAAGCTCATATCTTCTCTTCCCTAAAGACAGTTCTACTTTTAAAAAAAAAAGTAAATTGGCAGGTTCTATGAGGAGGGAAACTACACCTCTAGGGACCTCAGATTCTAAGTTTGCATTAAGTGATTGTTATTCTCTGAAAATGCAAAATATATCACTGTTTTCTTAAAGTTACTTTATAAAATATGTGATTTCCCCCTAATTATTTTTAATTACACCCCTATGGAATTAGTGTGAATTTCCCCCTACTTATTTATCTGAAAATACATTATGTAAAGTGGGACTGTGTCCCCTAAAGGGCACTATTTACATTTTAAAGCATCTAAACAGGAATCTTTGCTGCAGAGCACTTCTGATGTAGCCAAATTAATGTCATTTCAGTTTTTTCATTTCCACTAATTTTCCCCAATCAGTGATAACATGTTATTTTCATATGTGCATTCCCTAAGTATGTTATTTCTTTTAAAACACAGGATTGTTGCAAAATTGTCCCTCTGCCTAAATGGTGCTGTGATTCTAAGCTATTAACTTTTTTGAATTTGTGAGATGTAGTACTGTTTTTGTTTTTGTATTTTGTGTTTTATTGGGAGAGGAGGTGTACCTGGCAGTAATCAGGGATAAGTCCTGACTCTGCACTCAGGAATTACTCCTGGCAGTACACTGGACACCAAATGGGATGTTGGAGATTGAACTTGGGTCAGGTGTACGCAAGGCACGCACCCTACCAGCTATACTATGGCTCTGGTCTGAGCTTTGGTACTCTTGAGACATTGAAAATATCTGCAGAAAAAATGGATAGCAGGTAGATAGATTAGCCATAGGGGGAGTGATTATGCAGCAGGTAGGGCATTTGCTAGTACAGCTTTTCACACAGCTGGCCCAGGTTCAAATCCCATCACCCTAGATGGTTCCCTGCCAGGAGTAATTCTTGAGTACAGAGGCAGGAGTAATCCTAGAGCATTATTGGGTGTGGTGTGGCCCTCCAAAAAAAAACAAAGAGGAAAATGAGCCATCATTAAAAGCAGCATAATCTATTTCACAATTGATTTGATGCAGATTACTCATTGTACACCCTTGGCCGGGTTTTAAATCACTCCTATATCTAAACTGTAAAATAAAATAAAATTTTTATTAATTATTAAAAGTACTGTAAGTAACTTGCCATTATGTAAAATCTTATTACTACTTAAAACAATCTAAATTTAATAATTGAAATGGATAAAACAAAATGTTAATAAATTAGGTTAAAAATAGTCCAAAGTGTAGTTAATGTCAGAATCTCTTTATGCATCTTTGTAATTTCAGAGTTCTCCTTACTCTAAAATAAAAATGTTTCTTAACAGTGAGAAGAAGGATTTCAAGCCAGATTTTACCATAAATTATATAGTAGGAGCTCAAAAATATTGAGGGAATAAATTGGACTGAATTGATAAAACATGTGTTTTTAAAAAGGGACAGGAAAATGGAAGAAGACACTTGTGGAACATAGGATGAACATCTAAAGTTAGATTAGACTGATACCTGCTAGAACATATTGTGAAAATAACACACTTGCTCCTTTGACTATATGTTATTTTCTTATATTATATGAGTGTTCCTTTGTTAGGAGAACTTTTTACTTCACTTTGGTCAAGCTGGCTTTTGTATTGGTGAAGACAGTATTTACCCAGATGTGGGGCAGATGCATCAACGCCTGATGCAGGTGTCAAGAAATCTTGGTAAATCTGAGTTCTAACATGAGTCAGAACATAATGATTAAGCCCTTATTTTTCTAAAATGTTAATTTCTTAATTTTAGAACAAGGTATTGTGAGATTTTGGAAATAATATGTAGTGAGCTGAATAGTAGCTTCCTCCCAAAATATTCATGTCTTGATCTGAGTTGTGCAAATATTACCTTATTTGATTACATTTAAGATCTTGAGAACTACAATTAATAATTCTAAAAAAAACTGACAGCTTTTTTAAGA
Source organism: Sorex araneus (assembly GCF_027595985.1). Lineage (NCBI taxonomy): Eukaryota > Metazoa > Chordata > Mammalia > Eulipotyphla > Soricidae > Sorex > Sorex araneus. The sequence continues at coordinate 107,055,993 of NC_073305.1, forward strand.
TACATAAAATTCACCCACATAAGTGTAGAAACCACTGGTTTTTAGTATTCAGAATTGCACAACAGTCAATATAATGTAATTATAATCACATCAAAAAATGTATCTATTTATAGCCAGGTCCCTTTTCACCTCTATCGGAACCCCCAGTAACCAGTAATCTACTTTGCCTTGACAATTTTGCATCACTTATTTTACATAAATGGAATTATAATATATGGCCTTTTGAGACTGGCTTTGTTCACTTATTTTACTAAATAGAAAGACTTTTGAGGTTCATTCATGTTTAGAATGTATCAGTATTTGATTCTTTATATGCTGAATAATATTTTACTTATGTTTATACAATATTTTATCCATACAGTTGATGAACACCTGGGATTGTTTTATTCGGTAATTATATTCTTACACTGTTAAATTTTCAGATACAGGGATCTATTTCTCTTTTGATTTGTTGTTTTGTTTTTGTACAACATCTAGTGGTGCACCAGCCTTACTCTTGGTTCTGCTCTCAGGGATCACTTCTGGTGGGTTCAGGGGATCAAATGGTGGTGTGAGGGGGATTAAACCTGGTTTGGCTCCACAAGCACTCTACTTGCTGTTCCATTTCATCAACCACAGAGTTTATTTCTTAAAAGTTGTTCTTTACCAACAGCTTACTGTATGATTAACCTACTTGTATCAATCAAAGTCATTAAGTGACTATTATTCAGTTTTCAATAGCATGATGCTCAATTATAAATTGTCATTTGAGATAATCAATAATTGCTCTAAACTGCTCAAACAAACAAAATGTAATGTTAGTCAAAGAATAAAAATTTGACATATTCATTAGCTCATTCATCTTGAAGTTAAACGTCCCATTTCTGTAAGGTTTCCTGAAAGCAATGCACAGAATTCTATAATTCTATAATTTCTGAAAGCAATACACAGACTTCTATAATTGCCTCTGAGGTCACTGAGAGGCCTAGAGGTAGGATGTGAGGAGTCCCTATTTCAAATTACATAAGATTATAGTGGGCACTTAGTTTATTGTCTTCAATTGAATAAAGTAATAATGATGAATTTCCAAAGCATTGGCATAAATGTCCCCAGAGGATTTGGCTTAATGAACAGCTAAAAGTGATCTACAATAAACACATCTGTAGATAAATACTGCTTTTAAAGGACATTAGAGAAGTGAAATCTGGTGATCTGGTGTAGTTTACTTATGTGCTGCACAGAAGGGGCTCTGACCAGTATTGTCTGTCTCAGACTACACTGGGAGCACAAGTTCTTTTTTTTTCCTGGCTGTTCTTCCATATTGTTGGTTCTCACTCATGGAGCAGGGTGACGCAGAAGGGCTGACCCAGAGATTAGATTTCAGCCCATGGGAGAGACTACCTTTTTTTTTTTTTTTAAGGAGATTTACCTATTAAAGGAGATCAAAGACTAAACAATTTTGAGCCGAGTTAATTTTTTTCTGACACCAATTTGAATTGTTTTCCCTTTCTCTTCTCTAGCACAGTGTCTAAATTGACTCCCTGTGATTAAGAAATATAAGAAAAACGAAGAAAATGTCAAATTCTGCATGAATTTTTGAAAAGTGGGAAGAAGCTAAGTAAAATGGCATTAAATGCCATGCTCTGGGGATGGGGAAATAGCTCAATGGTAGAGCACTTGCCTTGCATGTGTGCATGTGTGAGGTCTTGGTTTCAGTCCCTGATCTTTCTCTATGTCTCTCTGTCTCTGTCTCTCTGTCTCTCTGTCTCTCTCTCTGTCTCTCTCTCTGTCTCTCTCTCCCCCCCCCCACACACAAACTGTCAAGAGAACTTAAAAAAATTCTGTCCTGCCCTTACCTATCATGCTAATCTTAGTCTTACTTTGCTTTTGCTCAGACCCATAGTAGGTGTCCAGATCAACAATATTAGTCAGGGGCAGTGCTATAACAAATAGCTTCACAGCTCAGGGTCTCCATTCATAGCATATGTATGAATTGCTTGCGTTATTGCCCAATATCATTTGTCATCTTTCAAAAGGAGTAAGGGTCCTTGTTACAGTGACACCACTATTGTCAAGACACAGTTTGGCTTTCTGAATAGGTGGAGCTGGGTAGGCAGGCCTGCAGGTAATGGCCATGACTCTGCCAGTTTTCACTGGCCACTGCTCACTTGGTACCTGGTTAACTGTAAAAGAGCAGTGGAGGAAAGTTAAAGTACTTGGTAAAAATTGAGAGTATCATTGCCTCATCACCTCTGGGCAAATGAATAAAAGGCATTTTCCACTCTCTCTGGAAAAGATTCCTTGTCATATTTTAGTAGTAAATTCTAAGATTTGGGTTTAAATACAGTGATTAATGTGTATTCATATGGAGCTGAATTCCTGTTTTTCTGCTTCTCCAAGTCAAAACGCCATCTTTATAGCTTCTAACAGTATCCAACTCAAAATTCAGAGATTCTCATTGAACTGATGTATTCAAAGGACAGTAACCTAACTACAAAAGGCAGAGAAACACAGTAGTCAAGAACATAGGTTCTTGGCCCAAAGGAATAGTCTAGTGACTTCAAATGCTTCTCTTGCAAGTGTATGATCATAAATATTTAAATATCTGGTGTCCATTTATCCTTAGTACAATTGTGGAAACTGTTGATTGAGCCTGACAGCTCCTCTGTCTGCGATCCCTGGTGCAGCAAGGCCGTTTCCAGCCCCAGCACAGCCCAATGAATAGAAGCACCACAAACGGGTACAGATTCTGACTAGGACAGCAATGAAAAAAATGTGTGGGAACTATGGAAAGGACAACCCCTGCGAGTGCTTTGTGAGCACACAGCAACCCTGCATAACACAAAGACGCTAACTTGCACATCTCAAATAAAAAGTGTGATCCCTGGTGAGCACATGTGCAAGAACAATTAAAGGAGAGCAAAACCTCAATGAGTACTGTAGCTGAGTGCTTGAGCTCTGCGAACAGATATGTCAACCTGGTGAGCATCGAACTAGAAATGTGAGTACCACAACAGCCAGGCACATGTTACCTGCCACCATAAGCCCAAAGGAAAGGGGAAGGGAGAAGAAATGGAAAAAAAAAGTAACACAGGTTCTAGAATAGACAACCTTGGTGTGGCTTAAATGATTAACTTAATTCTTGGTGTCTCACGAAAATAGTAGGAACAATACCCTTCTAGAAAAAATCAGGTAGACTGTTTTTCTATTCTCACAGTCTACCTCCCACTTTGTTCATTCCTTTCCGTAGAGGTTGAAATACTAACCATCTTCATCTTTCAAAGTCTTTTGTAGTTAGGGCTTTGGATGGGATTTAGGTTCTATCACTTAGATGGATTTATTTGAAATTTGGGCAGTATATGTCAATTTGTTAGCCTCTTATCTCACTAGGACATTTTTTCTGCTGGAAAACTTGGGAATTGGAGGTTGCTTCTGCACTGGGGTCCCACTATCCTTTTACTAGCTTCCTGGGTTTCAAAGATAATAGCTTCTCCAACCTGGGTTTCTGCTCTGTATCCTGTTCGTGAATTTATTGGTTTTAGGGACTGATAGTTAATGGTTCTCCAAATAGGCAGGTTTTGGTATTTCTCTCAGAGTTTCTTCTTGAGAGCCCAAGATCCATGAAGTCTAACACTTTGTAAAAGAAAGTTTGGCTTGGGGTCAAAGTGAAAATACAATGGGTAGGGTACTTGCCTTGCACACAGCCAACTCGGGTTCAACTCCAGATACCACATATGGTTCCCTGAGCAGTGCCAGGAGTCATTTCTGACTGTGGAGCCAAGAATAAGCCCTGAACACCACGGGGGGATGATTCAAAAAAATAATAATAACCTTGGGGTCTTCCTTCCTTCCTTCCTTCCTTCCTTCCTTCCTTCCTTCCTTCCTTCCTTCCTTCCTTCCTTCCTTCCTTCCTTCCTTCCTTCCTTCCTTCCTTCCTTCCTTCCTCCCTCCCTCCCTCCCTCTCTCTTTTTCTTTCTTCCTTCCTCCCTCCCTCCCTCCCTCCCTCTCTCTTTTTCTTTCTTTCTTTCTTTCTTTCTTTCTTTCTTTCTTTCTTTCTTTCTTTCTTTCTTTCTTTCTTTCTTTCTTTCTTTCTTTCTTTCTTTCTTTCTTTCTTTCTTTCTTTCTTTCTTTCTTTCTTTCTTTCTTTCTTTCTTTTTTGCGTCACACCCAGCGATGCTTAGGGGTTACTCCTGGCTTTGCACTCAGGAATTACTCCTGGCAGTGCTTGGGGGACCATATGGGATGCCGGGGATCGAACCCGGGTCGGCCGTGTGCAAGGCAAGCGCCCTACCCGCTGTGCTATCGCTCCGGCCCCCTCTCTCTTTCCCTCTTTCTCTCTTTCCCTCTTTCTCTCTTTCTCTCTCTTTCTCTCTTTCTCTCTCTCTTTCTTTCTTTCTTTCTTTCTTTCTTTCTTTCTTTCTTTCTTTCTTTCTTTCTTTCTTTCTTTCTTTCTTTCTTTCTTTCTTTCTTTCTTTCTTTCTTTCTTTCTTTCTTTCTTTCTTTTTTCTTTCTATCTTTCCCTGCAATCAATTCAGTGTGTATCAACACTCATTGGATATTTGAAAGAGTAAAATACTGTATGGAAAACACCAAAGCCTGATACAATTTTGCAGTATGTAATGACATTTTGGGCAACAAGGGACCATGTAACCACACAGGGCGTGATCCTCAAATTCCTATTGCCTTACACTACTCATGTGTACTGAATCTCTTGATAACATCATTTTCCTTTCCTGTGTTTTATTTACTCTCTGGCTGTTTTATTCATTGTGAATCCTAAAAGCGCAACTCCACTGGACAAGGGCACAAGGACAAAATTGCCTAAAGATACATTTATGAAAATGCATCCCAGAATGACCTCATATAGTAAGTGCAAAGTAACTGTGAGCTTACTTATTAAGCAGACTATTAACCAAGAAGGTAGAATGAACTATTACAGACATCCCAGAGATTTTTATTTCTAAAGATGAATCTGGTTTTAGCAGTGTGTCATCCAGCAGCAAATTAAGTAGGGGTTAGTCATACACAGTTACTTTGCTCACATTTCCCTTTCACATGCTAATTCAGGAAAAGCTGTTAGGCTCTCTACTGACCCCATTACATTGCTAATTACTCTATTACCTGGTCCTGAAAGGGCACAACCCCAAATTACTCCTTAACTTTTGAACTCTGTGAAGACTTTGTGGATTGAGATACAAATGCAGAGGAGAGGTATTTTATTTAAACTCTCTCCTTTGAAATCCACTTAATTTTAGAAGTCAGAGATAAATCATCAGTATTCTAAAGCAAATGGTCATATAAAAGAAGAAAATTTAAAGCAACACAAAATTTCTTCTGGCTACACTATAAATAATTTTTCTCTATTTGGGATCTTAAAAGCCTAATTTAGCATTTGTTGTTTCATTTTAAAATTCAGTTTGCCACACTTCACTGTATGACTGTATCACTGTCATTCCCTTGATCATCGATTTGCTCGAGCGGGCACCTGTAACTTCTCCATTCGTCATAGCCCTGAGATTTTAACAGCCTGTCTTTACTTGTTCTTCCCAGCAATGCTTCATTGGAGGCTCTTTCAGGGTAAGGGGAATGAGACCCATCATTGTTACTGTATTTGGCATACCGAATATGCCACAGAGAGCTTGCCAGGCTCTGCTGAGCAGGTACCTTGCCACGGTCTCTGAGAGGGAGAACTAGGCTATAAAAGGTTGTGCTGCTGCTAATGCAGCCATGCACTTCCAGGAGCATTGCTTTATATTTTCTGGATCTTGACCATTGATGAGATTACATGGCACCGGGGGCAGTTTGTGGGTGTGACTGCCTAGCTACTGGAAAATGGGGGACCTGGGCAGAGGAGGCCCATTCCCGATCCGAGCAGGCTTGGAGATCTCAGTCCCGGGTCCTGCACACCTGGGTTCCTCTGCCGGTTCCTTCATGCGTGACGCTTGTCCGGACATGTGGAGAGGGGCCTTGAGCATGGCTGTGTCTGGGTTCCGGAGGTTTTCTGCTGCGGGGGCTTTTCTCTGCGGGAAACTCAACCCGTCCCACTCTGAGGGGCTCCAGTGAAGACAGCCAGGCATGGGGGCAAGAGACTCTTAAGTGGCCTCTAAAATTTTTAATTATTACATTTCAAATTGATGGTAATTTGATTTAAATGAGTGTAAATATTTTCATGTTATAGGTCTGGGTTGTAAACATATTGTCATATGTTACCTTTTTAATACATGCTTTCCTTCAAAGCCACAAGAATTGCCTCCTTTTGCTATTCTTATAGAGCCCATATTTTGAATCCTAGGTGGTCATTTGCTTGCTATTGTTACCAATGGTGATGATAATGATGATGGTGATAATCATGACAATGCTTTGAAATAAAGAGAATGAGGGGTCTGAGAGATAACTTTCCAGCACCATATCTCTGGCCTTGGATGGGAGTGACTCCTGAGCACAGATCTGGCAAGAGCCTCTGAGTGTGGCCCAAAAGTGTGTGTGTATGTGTGTGTATGTGTGTGTGTGTGTGTGTGTGTGTGTGTGTGAGAGAGAGAGAGAGAGAGAGAGAGAGAGAGAGAGAATTTATTCAACTAGCCTTTTCTGAGAATAATGCTAACTCATTTTCACATTGTTGCCTTAAAAAAATGGATGTGTATCTCTGTTATCATAGAGCTACTGGATGCAACAAGAAGTGACAAAAACTATACTTTGAATCATATAGACATTGATGAGATTCTTGCTGCAATTACTATTACCATAAGGAAGATGCTTCATTTTCTCACTAAAATGTCTTTGCAGAATTCTAGGACAAATTTGTGTCATGCTTTACTACATGTACTTATCTATTATTATGCTTGCTATTATTATTCCTTAAAATAGTCAAGTCTTTTTGAAGCAGAGTATTTGGCCTATACAGTTCTCCTAAAACATTGCTATATATTACTGACTCAGTATTTCTCAAAACTAGTAGATTAAACATAGCAAAAATAAAGCTAAACTCAAGTGGCCACAAATTAAAATACCACAGACTAAGTTCATAAACAGAACTGTGACATTAAATAAAAATATATATTCTCCAATTTAACACCTGTTTCATTTTAATCACCAAATCATGGGGAGATTTTATCTAAAAACTGTATTCTGAGTGCAGAACCTAAATGTATTCCATTGATGGTTTTTTATGATCTATCTAGACAGGAAATACAAATTGTTCATAAAAGCATTACATATTCTTTTAGTTGTTACTGGAAATGCTTAATGTTTACAAATGTGATTTGAATTATAAGTGTGTAGGAAAAGTCAAAATCAGAGCCACCGGTGGGAATCATGCCATTAAAATGTTCTGCAGTGTTCACTGGTATTTTCAGCTTCATCTGCAAGATCTTGAGAACTGTTGAGATCTGAGTGCTGAGAGTTCTGAGTGTTCTATTAATTTCAGACTATCAACCAGGGCCCTTGTCTGGTCCAAGGAACTGACTTGGTAGTTTGGAAGCTGAGGAAGTTGAGTTTCCTTCTAAGTAATCAGAGTCTTTTTAGGTGTGAGCCAACTCACCCCAAGAAATAAGGTCTCTGACACTTAATCACCACTACCGTTTTTCAGTACTGAACATTACCTTTCACTTTCCTTGGTTTATTATTTTGTGACCAGTCTCATCAGTGCTGTCACTGTCACTGTCATCCCATTGCTCTTAGATTTGCTCGAGCGGGCACCAGTAAAGTCTTCATTGTGAAACTAGTTGTTACTGTTTTTGGCATATTGAATACACCATGGGTAGCTTTCCAGGCTCTGCCGTTTGGGCAAGATACTCTCGGTAGCTTGCTGGACTCTCTGAGAGGAATCGATCCTGGGTTGGCTGAGTTCAAGGCAAACACCCTACCTGCTGTGCTATCTATGGCAGATAAATCCAGCATAAGTGTAATTGTTCAAGTTCTGCCTGCCAATATCAGTGCTCATGTTTTAATATTGGCATATATCAACTTCGATTGTAGGTATCACTTAGAAATACCACAAACAAGGGCCTATTCCTTAAGGTTAGTGCATTTGACCAGAGATTACAACTTAAACATCAGGAAAAATAATGATGAGAATCGTTTTTTTGTGGAAAAAGATATTTAACATCTTCTCCCTCTTTTTTTTTTTTTGCCACACCCGCTGTATACTCAGGCCTTACTCCTGACCTGTGCTCAGGGGCCGGCCCTGACCATGCTCAGGGGACTGTTTGTGGTTTCTGAGGATCGAACCCAGGGTGGCTGTGTGCAAGCCAAGTGCCTTACCCATTTACAGCACTTAAAATTTCTCATTTTGTGAAAGACTTGACTGAGGTTTAATTTATAAACCATAAAATATATTCACTATGTACATTTAATAAAAGGGGGCTGGAGAGATAGTTCATCAGGTAGGGCACTTTCTCTGTACACAGGTGACCTAGGTTTAATTAATCGCAGGCATCCATATTGGTCCCCTGAGCACTATCAGGAGTGATTCCTGAGTGCAGAGCCAGGAGTAATCACTAAGAATCACTAGGTGTGGTCCCAAAACAAAACAAACAAACAAAAAAACTTTTGAAAATATGTAGCTGTCACCCAAAATCCTATTTTAGAGTATTTTACCTTGCTCACTTCCAGTATATAGAAATACAACAGTTTTGTATATTGATCATGTGTCATAAAATCTTGTTAATTTTCAAAAATTATTGTCTGCCATAGAGGTAGGCCGGGTGATGTGGGGTGAGGGGTGGTAGGGAAACTGGGGACATTGGTGGTGGGAAATGTGCACTGGTGAAGGGGCAGGTGTTGGAATACTGCATGACTGAAACTCAGTCATGAACAATTTGGTAACTATATGTCTCACAAGATTCAGTAAAAACAAAATTAGCTCTTGTAGATTTCACATGTATTTATTATGATTTACTATATAGGGCCTTGTTACCTGTGATTTAAAACAGTCTTATCTCCTCCCAATTTTTAATTCAACAATAATTAACAAATCTAGGGGGCTGGAGCAATAGCACAGCAGGTAGGGCGTTTGCCTTGCACGCGGCTAACCCAGGTTCGATTCCCAGCATCCCATATGGTCCCCTGAGCACCGCCAGGAATAATTCCTGAGTGCAGAGCCAAGAGTAACCCCTGTGCATCACCAGGTGTGACCCAAAAAGAAAAACAAAAAACAAATCTACTCTCTTGTTTGGAAGGAGATGCTAATTGAAGGCAGCTGTCACGGTCCATGCACACTTTTGAAGAGTTTCTGTGTGGCAAGTGATCTCAAAAACCTATTTGTTGGTTTCAAAAATAGATTGCTTTTACTAAATATATAATTCTAATTACCTTTATACATGTTTACATAATATATACTTATAGCTGTGGCTTTTAGCTACTATACATGAAGCTGTTCATGTATAGGTGTTCACTGCTATCACTGGGTATTCATTACTATCACTCTACTATGAAATAATGACTCATCTCCCATAAAAACTGTCTTTACCCTTTTCCTTCATAATTTCTCAGGAGCACTTTATTTTGAGAATTTCAAAAAATTTCTTTAACATTATATCTACTTGAGATTTATTGCTAAATCTCACAACATTTTTTGTTTGATTGTTTGTTTGGGGGCCACATCCTGCAGTGCTGAAGGCTGACTCCTGGCTCTGTACTCCGGGATCACTCCTGGTAAGCTCCAGACCATATGTGGTGCTGGGGACCAATCCCAGGTTAGCTGTTGCAAGGCAAATGCTCTACCCGGAGTACTATAACTCTGATACCTTACAACATTTTTGCTTTATTGCCACTAAAGGGCTTATCCCTTTCCATTGTTCTTCTTCCATCTTCATTTTAGCTACCTACAAAGGAAAAGGTATTTTATTTATTATTAAGGTTGTCTAATATTCTTCCTGATAAAATACCCACACCCTTCCCTTTCCCCATCTTGATCAATGTAAATTTCTGTAGTCTTATTTCATCATGGGGTCTTGATGAAATTTTTGTCAGAGAAAAAATCTAAGCAAAATAGTCCAATGGGCACTGTAGGTGTTGACCCTATATTATAAATAACAGTTTACATTATTCTGGACTTTATTACTCTCTTTGTCATTTTATGATCAAATGATCTTGGGCATGTCACTTAGCTGTGCTCTGATTTTCCATGTCTTTAAATGAGGCTGACACCAAAAATATTGCTCTCAAAACTTCTGTGAGGATAACAGAGAAATAATGCATATGCACATGTATTTGTAAATTCTAAAAGACTATATGGAAATAGTTTAATTTTAGCATATACCGTACATATAATGGAAGTTTAAATTTTCCTTTTGAAGTCAATAGAAATTTATTATTATACATTATTTTAAATACATCTGTATATTATTATAATAAAAAATCAAGCTCTGAAAGGCATAAGAACTCTATATATATATAACTATGGAAGCAAAATGCCTGAGGAAATACCTGAAAGTATATGCCTTGGGGGACAGGCTTTGTGGATAACTTTCATGTACTATTTGACTTTTAAAACATTTAATTAAACAATCTGAAGTAAATTCAAATTTAAAAGTTAGCATGGAGAAAGGAAATTTTTCTGTGATCTCAAACCTTCTGTTCCATCATAATTCCAAACAGAGCATCAACCGAGCCATTCTTGAGCCTGTAGTTCTCTTGATGCCAGGAAAGTTCACCAAATTCTAGACGTTAGACTAGAGTTTCTTTCTCTCTCTCTCTCTCACTCTCTCCTTCTCTCCTTCTTTCCTCTGTTCCTCACACCTCCCTCTCACTCTTTCTTCTTTCTCTCTCTGCCCTGCTATTAATTGAAGTAATATTAGTAGTTTGTATAGATTTTAGGTATACAACCTTTTATATTGACATCTGTATATACTACTTTATGGCTGTCACCAATGATAAAATTCTAGTTTCTTTATTCTATTTTACTGTTTTTTTGGCATTTGGATGACACCTGGCTGTGCTCAGAGCTTAATCCAGGAGTGATTGATTCCCGGTGGGTCTTGAGGGATACAATGTGGTTCCGGTGATCAGACTCAGGCCAGGTGCCTGCAAAGCAAGCATCCCACTGTATAATCTCTCCAGTCTAATACAACTCTAGTTCCTATCTCTCATCATACAATAGACCCTTCTTACTCAATTAACACTCCATTCCCCTATCCTATTCTTTCCTGGTAACTATTTGTATTTAGAGTTGATTTTGTTTTTGTTAGCTCACTTGTTTTATATCTTTAGGTATCACATATGTGTGAATATAGTGTTTGTATTTCTCCATCTGACTTATTTCACTAGTATAATACTCTGAGTCTGTTCATATTGGTGCATAGCAGAATTTTATCTTTTCTGATTTTTTTTAATAGTAAGTGGCATTTCAGAATTCCTTATTGAGGGCTGCACTATGCCCTCAGCGGATGTTGTGGTCATGTATGGAGTCATTATCTGTCATGATGACTGGAAGCAGAGTGGTGGGTAGGGGTCCTCTGAGGATGACTTGTCTTTTCTAGGCATGAGCCAGGGAAGCTGGATACCTTTCAGCAGCTTGTGAATAGTCCTTTTTTGGTTCTGTTTTTCCTTTCTAAGTTTAGAATATAACTTGGTCTTCACATATCCACACCCAATATTCCAAATACTTTTTGCACAGTCTTAAGCATGTGCTTAATTTGGAACTGAATGAAATGTGCACCATTTCAGGAGATCCCATCTGCATCAGCAAAGCCACTTGGAGTATTTGAATCCACAGCACATGGCAGTTGTGGCCCCAGTGATTCCATGCATGCAGAACAGCACATTTCTCCCGTGGCTCAAAGGTACAAAAGAAGGTTGTTGATAATTCATTCAATGTCTTATTGTGTTTAAATCAAAGAAATTTATTTTGTGCATTTTCCTTTTCTATTCTGTTTTCTTGTTGAAGTTACACCCAAACATTCATATATCAAAATACATACGTTATTATAGGTTTCCTTTTCCTTTCAGCTTTTCTTTGCTTTACAATCAGAGCACAGTATACTGATTTTTTCAAAATTATGCCTGTAGGAATCCTATATTATCAAAGAGCTTATTTCAGAATATTAAGAAAGATGTTAACAAATACTTGTCGTGCAAAGTGGGTGGGTCTGATCCTGTGGAGTATAAATGTTGTAAGAAAGCCTAGAAATTCTTTGTGTTTGACCTGAGCCCTTCCTGTTATTGCTTAGTGTCTTTTTTCCATTTTTAGTCATTTCTTTCCTCCCTCTGGCAATGGAAAAGTACTACTTAGAATCACCTTAAATTTATCTTTCTTTCTTCATTTTTTAAAAGCTTTTGTTTTCTAAAAAGTGTCAGTGATACTCTCATGCTCACAAGTTTTAGCATTACAAAGCCTTTTCTGGGTATCAATAAAATGCTGCATGGCTCAAAGATTAAAACCCACATCCCCGTGGAATGAGCCAAAAGATGGCAGCAGCTTTTCTGCGGTGTTTCACTGCAGCCTTTTCTGCGTGTCCCTGACAAGCTGTGGGACTGGTCCTGTTGCCTGAGCTGTAGGGGCTCACGTGTCTCCACCACCAGAGCTGAGCAAGTTGCACTCTGCATTCTGGCCTCAGTACTGCTAATTCACCAAGATAATTAGGCTAGTTAAGGGTCTATAAAAGCTGAAATCTGTTGGAGTTTAATTTCATTCATTTCTCTCAGAAAAACTTGCAAGGAAGCTCCTGTCAGCTTTTGGAACGAGAACAGAATCTCAAAGGCTTGGCATGAGAAACAGTGGAAGGCGCCAGACCTTCCAGGCCAAAGATTCTAGTCACAAAGAATTCCAATTCAACCTTTTCCCTTGAGGCAAACTTCAAAGTATGCAGAAATAGAAGAAAAACTCATATAGTGAAAATAAACTGAGGGATAGAACACTGAATTAAGACTCGCGAGAAACATGTTTCTCCCAGTTTACCTCAAGTTTTCGCCTCCAAAACTGCCTCATGGAACTTAGTGATTTGTAAGGCGAGGTTTGTGATATTCACTCACTTTATTCCATTTTGTCCGCAAAGTTTCTTTAGCTCATGTTCAAATTTTTTTTTATTATACGATGAAATAGCTTTCTCTAAGTCAGGCACTGCTCAAAGCACTTCAATCATACTAAACATTTAGTTCTCAAAGCAATATGAGATAAGTACTTTCATTATTCTTATTTTAAAGACAAGGAAACGTATAAATTCTGTTTCCAATTTTTCTTTGGTAGAGTTCCTCCTACCTCCTTTATTCTCTTTATGGTACATGAATTAAAGGAAAACGCACAGTTATGTTTTGAAACTATATATGCATATATATACATATGTATACACACATGTATTTTATGACAAAAAAGATAAGAAAATGCCTAGAGATCAGAGGAGAGCATAATATCAAAATAGAACTGCAATGTTCCTAAGTTTAGTTTGTTATTGTCGAAGAAGTTAGTTAAGGAGGTCCAGAAACAATCACAAACTAAGAGATCTTAAAAATTCAGTTTGACCATTTGGCTCAAGTTAACAAAATAAAATAGCACAGAGGTTTAATCTCTTGGATTCTCCTGTTCTTACATGGGTTTGGCATTGCCTAACTCCCCCCACCCCCACCCCAATCACCACGAGTGAATTACTTACCTCCAGGCTTTCTAGAGGTGGCAAGAGAAGAATAGCATCCTCATAACCTATGTAAGGACATCGTTTACACATCAACGCACATATCTGAACAGCAAATAAATGCCAAACTTCTTGGTGACTACAGCAGAGACTCATTCACATGTGTTGCTTTCACCTATATAATAGCATTACCTAGAAGCTTTTGAGATTATTTGGTTAAAGTGTAGTACACATTTAACTAGTCAGCTTTAAAAAATTATGGGAGTGTATGCAAAATCTTAAAGTTGGTGACTTGTTAGAACATTAATACTGGAGTATTTTGAATTCTGCAAAAGGAAAATAGGAGTTTTTCTTGTTAGATACATCATTCATAATATAATTACTTTACTGAATTGAAAATTTTACCACCTCATTTAAAAATTCTGAAGCACATGCCATTTAAATTTGGATTATAGTCAATGGTCAATTAGTGGATGGAGGTGAGGGATTGCTCTCTCTTTTAAAACATTTTTTCCATGTCATTGAAATTTTACAGCAAGCCTCTTATTACTGGAATGGTCAGGGAGGTTTGGTTACTTGGGTAAGGGAAAAGTTTATGAGAAAACCCATTCTGCTTCAGCTTCTTTATACAATTAATTAGTCTACTTAAAGGCTTTAGAAAACAAAGTCTATAGTATTAAATATCTGAATCTTTAATACTTAATACATCATTGAATCTTTCAGGGCAGAGTACCTTGCTATGTCTAAATGTCTTTATTCTACTAGCCCATTATTATTAATGCACTGTGTTTGGAGGAGAATGGATTCAAACTATTTCTTGTGAGAATAATATGGATTATTATAATATATACTATGTATCACTATATGCATATAAACAGATATATATTCCTGATATAAGCTTACTTTCATCTCAGCAAGATGCTCAAACTGGTGCAGCATATCAGAATTTGAATTCTAATTTTTCTACTTATTTACTCCATGGCTCCCCATGGCGTAGTCAAATCCTAAAAGCAGTAAAAGATATATACATACCTCTTGGACAGCCCGGCAAGCTACCGAGAGTATCCTGCCTGCATGGCAGAGCCTGGCAAGCTATCCAACGTGTATTCGATATGCCAAAACCAGTAACAATAGGTTTCATTCCCTTGGCCCTGAAAGAGCCTCCAATTGTTGGGAAAGATGAGTAAGGAGAGGCTGCTAAAATCTCAGGACTGAGTGTAATAGAGATGTTACTGGTGCCTGCTCGAGTAAATTGATGAACAATGGGATGTCAGCAATACAGAGATTCACTCAATAACCTCATTCAAGTAAACTATGCTTTCTTAAGTTCCCTTATCTATGAAAAAGAATAGTAGGTCAGAATTGACCTGCAAGTCAATAATGCTTATATTTCAAGTGGTAAATATTTAACAAAAATACTTAGATGCGTGGGGCTGGAGTGATAGCACAGTGGCTAGGGCATTTGCCTTGTACGTGGCGGACCCGGGTTTGATTCCCAGCATCCTATATGGTCCCCTGAGCACCACTAGGAGTAATTCCTGAGTGCAAAGCCAGGAGTAACCCCTGTGCATTGCTGGGTATGACCCAAAAAAGAAAAAAAAAGTTTAGGCGAACAACTATATTTTATGTTAGTCAAACTGGAACTGATTTTGAGAATATCTTGAATTGATCATTTTGTCAGAAATAAGGACTGTGGCCTCCAAAGCAACAATAATCAAAAGTCCATCTCTGGGGCTGAAGAGAGAGCTCAATGGGTTGAGCACATGCTTCACTTGCAGGAAGCCTGGGTCTGATCCTGGCACTAGTCCCCAGAGCACTGCTGGGGCCCACCTGCTGAGCACCAATCTTCGGGAGTTGGGATGGGGGGTGAGAGATAAGATCAAACGTAAACAAAGATAAATGTCTTCCAACATTTCATTATGAAAATATGCAAACACAGAAAAGAAAATCTGAGGAATATAATAATTGTATCACGACTGCTAGACCTAATTATTAACATTGATATATTTGTTGCATCTGGGTAGACAGATGTAAATGGGTGCATAAACATAAAAATTATATTGATATACCATTGATATCAACCCCTTATCTGATGGGTATTGTGTAAATATCCTTTCCCATTCTGTGGATAGTCTTTGGATTCTGGTCACTGTATCTCTTGCGGTGCAGAAGCTTTTTAGTTTAATGTAGTCCCATTTGTTGATCTCTGTTTTTACTAGATTGCTTAGTTCCGTGTCACCTTTGAAGATACCTTTATCTTCAATATCGTGGAGGGTTTCGCCGACCTTGTCTTCAATGTACCTTATGGTTTGTGGTCTAATGTTGAGGTCTTTAATCCATTTTGATCTGACTTTTGTGCATGGTGTCAGGTCAAGGTCTAAACCCATTTTTTTGCATGTGGTTGTCCAGTTGTGCCAGCACCATTTGTTAAAGAGGCTTTCTTTGCTCCACTTCACATCTCTTGCTCCCTTATCAAAGATTAGATGATCATACATTTGGGGTTGTGTGTAGGGATATTCCACCCTGTTCCATTGGTCTACGGCTCTGCCTTTGTTCCAGTACCATGCTGTTTTAATTGTTACTGCTTTGTAGTAAAGATTGAGGTTGGGGAGGGTGATGCCTCCCATCATCTTTTTCCCAAGAATTGTTTTAGCTATCCTTGGACGTTTGTTATTCCATATGAATTTTAGGATTGCTTGATCCATTTCTTTGAAGAATGTCATGGGTATACTTATAGGGATCGCATTGAATCTGTATAATGCTTTAGGGAGTATTGCCATTTTGACAACATTGATTCTCCCTATCCACGAGCAGGGTATATGTTTCCATTTCCTCATGTCCTCTTTGATTTCATGGAGTAGCGTTTTGTAGTTTTCTTTGTAAAGGTCTTTTACTTCCTTGGTTAAGCTGATTCCGAGGTACTTGATTTTCTGGGGCACGATTGTGAATGGGATTGCTTTTTTCATGTCCCTTTCCTCTGCCTCATTGTTTGCATATATGAAGGCCATGGATTTTTGGGTATTGATTTTGTAGCCTGCAACTTTACTGTATAAGTCTATTGTTTCTAAGAGCTACAAGAAGAAAACATCCAACCCCATCAAAAAATGGGGCGAAGAAATGAACAGAAACTTTACCAAGGAAGAAATACGAATGGCCAAAAGGCACATGAAAAAGTGCTCTGCATCACTAATCATCAGAGAGATGCAGATCAAAACAATCATGAGATACCACCTCACACCACAGAGATTAGCACACATCCAAAAGAACAAAAGCAACCGCTGTTGGAGAGGATGTGGGGAGAAAGGGACCCTTCTTCACTGCTGGTGGGAATGCCGACTGGTTCAGCCCTTCTGGAAAACAATTTGGACGATTCTCAAAAAATTAGATATTGAATTCCCATTTGACCCAGCAATACCACTGCTGGGAATATATCCCAGAGAGGCAAAAAAGTACAATCGAAACAACATCTGCACATGTATTTTCATTGCAGCACTGTTTACAATAGCCAGAATCTGGAAAAAACCCGAATGCCCCAAAACGGATGACTGGTTGAGGAAACTTTGGTACATCTATACAATGGAATACTATGCAGCTGTTAGAAAAAAGGAAGTCAAGAATTTTGTAGTTAAGTGGATGGGCATGAAAAGTTTCATGCTGAGTGAAATGAGTCAGAAAGAGAGAGACAGACATAGAAAGACTGCACTCATCTATGGTATATAGAATAACAGAGTGGGAGACTAACACCCAAGAACTGTAGAAATAAGTACCAGGAGGTTGACTCCATGGCTTCGAGGCTGGCCTCACGTTCCGGGGAAAGGTCAACTCAGAGAAGCGATCACCAACTACATTGTAGTCGAAGGCCATGTGGGGGAAGGGAGTTGCGGGCTGAATGAGGGCTAGAGACTGAGCACAGCGGCCACTCAACACCTTTATTGCAAACCACAACAGCTAATTAGAGAGAGAGAACAGAAGGGAATGCCCTGCCACAGTGGCAGGGTGGGTTGGGGGGGAGATGGGATTGGGGAGGGTGGGAGGGACGCTGGGTTTACAGGTGGTGGAGAATGGGCACTGGTGAAGGAATGGGTTTCCGAACTTTGTATGAGGGAAGTATAAGCACAAAAGTGTATAAATCTGTAACTGTACCCTCACGGTGATTCTCTAATTAAAAATAAATAAATTATTAAAAAAAAATAAAAAAAAATAATAACTTAATGTCATTGTCTTTAAACTCTTCCTGTAGTAGCAATAATTTTAATATTTTAAATGTATTTTATGATATAAAGACATTATATAAGACCCTCCAAAATAATATAGTTTTAAAATAAACAACCCAAACATAATTTATACTTTGTAATAAAACTATAGTAAAAAAAAATTATATTGATATATGTGAAATATTTGAAAGTATGTTGTTGCTTAAAAATGCATCCCAAATAACTTCAGCACAGAGTTACTAAAAATAATTGCAATACCACATTAGACCTTAGAAAACTAATAATTTTCTTATAGGCAGATTATACATAGACTTTAATTAGAGAATCTAGTTTTTTAGTAAATTGAAAAATTTAGATAGTTTCCAGTGTCCTCTTCCTTGGACACTGGGCCCTTCTGCCTCTCACTGTGGAAGAGTCTAGTGTTGTACTGTGTTTCTTGCTGAATCAAGTCTTTAAACACTCAGGAGTCCAGCCAAGGTTTTGGTGATTGACTGAAACTCATATCACATTCCTGGTCTTCCACATCACATTCCCACATGCATTTATGTAACATTTCTTGGTGTTCCCACCTTCCACTCAGGCTTCAGAGGTGCCCTGATTGGTCTTCGAATTATTTTCCAAGGGCTCAGAGGATGAGCCTTTGCAGGGAACTGCAAGAGTGAGGGAATAGCCTGAAGAGAAGTTTATATAGCTCCCAGTTTCCGCACTACCATCAAGAGAAATTACTGTTATCTATTGCTTCAAAAATGATTTTACGAGCCAGAGCAGTAGCTCACCAATATGGAGCACTGCTTTTCAGGCAGAAGGCCAGGCTTCAGTCCCTGGTACCAAATAGTTCTCCAAATATTGCCAAGAGTAGCCCCTAAATAATGCTGGATGTGTCCCCATAAACCAAAAGTCCATTTTCTTAAGGGAATTTTTTAAAAGTCATTAATTAAATTCAATAATAATAATTTAACAAAAGAAATGGAACCAGTATAATGACTCAATTTACTCATCAATATAAAAGACACATTGGGGAAATGCATTTACTCCAGGTTTATTTTGCTCCACATGTCCCTGCCTTTGGAAAGACCCAGCCTGTGTGACAGGCCCCTGAAGCTCCCTGCCTCATACTGCTCCGGTAATAAATAAACAGCAGTTATGTTTTTGCCCATTAACTTGCCCCACAGCTGCTCTCCTAGAACTTTTTTTTTTGTTGCTTTTTGGTCACACCTGGCAATGCTCAGGGGTTACTCCTGACTCTGCACTCAGGACTCATTCCTGGCAGTGCTCAGGGGATCATTTGGAATGCTGGGAATCGAACCTGAGTTGGTGGCGTGCAAGGCAAACACTCTAACTGCTGTGCTATCACTTCAAGAGAGCACTAGTAATCTCAAAAGGAGGCAAAACTAAAGCTCAAATAATGAGACCAATAAAAGACTCCACGTTATAAAAGTCAAATGTATGCATTCAGACTTAAAAAGTTCTACATTTGACTTTTATAACGTGGAGTCTTTTTTTGGTCTCATTATTTGAGTTTTAGTTTTTCCTCCTTTGAGATTACTGTGCTCTCTTGAAAGTCAGGAGAGCAACTTAGACTTTTAATCTAGTCCATGGAAACATTTATAGTGGCCACTCATAGATTAAGGACTTTGTACCAGGCTACAGGTAAGTGCTTTAGAGCAGCTTTTCTCAACTTTTTCTTTTCTGACTTTGGCCCTCTTCTAAGCTGTCAACTGCCTCCCCCTACCCCTCACTCCCACCCCAAACCTACTAGTTGGCTGTGTAGTCTCATGCCACAGCCCTCCATTTATGCAGTTTTCACCTGTGGCCACTTTGGGATAATTGGGGGCTGACAGGGATCCATACAGCTCTGGCTTAGAAAGGCTGCTTTGGGGAACATAAGGATGAAAACCTTGCTTGAGAGGCCCAATTTCACTGAGGAAATATATAAAGAAACATTTTTTTCTTGACATATATATGCATATATATATGTCAAGGAAAATGCTAAGAGAAAAAGCAACAGGAAAGACTGGTTAAGTTCCTGTTTTCATTTTCTATCCACCATGAAGCATAGGAGACATTATCCAGTGGTTGACTAAGGGAAAATTTCCCTCTGTCACAGGTTTGCTGAGCCAAGACTCAACTTGCTCCTCATCTCCCCCACACTACACACACAAAAGAAATCCAGAAGTGCTTATTTTCTAAGAACAAATCTCAAAATGACATGTCTTCTTGGGGTTCTTATTGTATCTGCAGCAAAGCTCTCAGAACACAGTAGCTGCTTAGCAGTCCCCAGTTAAATGAAACTCATGGGACTTGGTTTTAGCTGAGCAAACCAGGTTTTTAAAAGTGTCATTCTTTACTAATTTCTTGAATAAAATCCTGTCAAACAGAATAGATGCAGAGACTGTGGAGGTGGCTCACTGGGATGCATGCCGCATGCAGGATGATTGGATTTAATCTCAGGTACTTCAAGGTCTCCTGAGCACACTGCGATGGAATCCACATGCATCATTGCCTACCTGCACTAACCTGGGTGCAGTTCCTCAGCATCAATGGGTGTGCCCCAAATAAAAATTTTTTTTAAATGAAAGAATTAAATATACTGATTTAGAGTTTCCTAATAAAAGTGCTCAACAATTTCACAGGAAAAAGGGAGTGTTTTATTTTTTTTCCAAAACTACATCCAATCTAATGGGGGGTTCAATCTCAGTTCTGAGACTTTTTGGCCTGAAGCCACCAGATTTCTAGCCTCCACTCCCTGAAAATTCTGTTCTATTTGTTGAATAGTTCAAATTCCACAGACATTTGTGTGATAGGCTGGAGTCACTTACTACTAGAAGATATCAGTGCAAGAACCAGAAAAAGTGGCTCAGGATCAATTGTTGCTTAAAAGTACAGCCGAATATCAATCATGCCAAGGCAAAAACAGTTATTATTATTATTTTTTATTCAGTAAATCTCCCCCCTACCCCAGCCCCCCCAGCTCCCCACCCCGCCTGTGTAGCTGATAAATTTCACTTTACTTTCACTTTACTTTGATTACATTCAATATTTCAACAAAAAACTCACTATTATTGCTTGGAGTTTCTTCCAGCAAAGTCAGACCTGCTGAAAAGGAAGCATTTGATAATTTGTTTTCCATTCCTGAGAATGAAGAAATATGAGCACACTGGGATCGAATCCATATCCCTCATTGCCTGGCTGCACTAACCTGGGTGCAGTTCCTCAGGATCAACGGGTGTGCCTCAAACCAAACATTTTTATATTTTTCTCTGCTACTTTATATTCCACATATGAGTGCGATCTTTCTATGTTTGTCTCTTTCTTTCTGACTCATTTCATTCAACATGATACTTTCCATGTTGATCCACTTATGTGCAAATTTCATGACTTGATCTTTTCTAACAGCTGCATAGTATTCCATTCTATAGATGTACCAAAGTTTCTTAACTAGTCATCTGTTTTTGGGCACTCTGCTTTTTTCCAGATTGTGGCTATTGTAAACAGTGCTGCAATGAACATAGAAATGCAGATGTCATTTCTACTATACCTTTTTGCCTCTCTGGGATATATTCCCAGGAGTGGTATTGCTGGGTCAAATGGAAGCTCAATTTCTAATTTTTTGAGAATCGTCCATATTACTTTCCAAAAGAGCTGAACCGGTCGGCATTCCCACCAGCAGTGAAGAAGAGTCCCTTTCTCCCCACATCCACACCAACACCGGTTGCTTTTGAAAAACAGTTATTTTTATAAGCACCTTATAGCAACTACGTGAATAAAACTTTTAAAAATGTGAGTGAATACAAGCAAGGTCCAGGTATGTGGGTTCCAGAACTAAGTCTCCAAACCACATGATGGCAGCAGAGCTGGGCAGTCCCTCCCCAGATCCCCCCACTCCCCTTCCTGATGTCATGCCCACAACCCGCCTCCAGGTGTCATCTTGGTGTACCAGCAGCCTGGGTCCAAAAAATCCCAATTGAGTCCTAAAATGGATTAGCTCCCTACAGAGATGTCTCTGGAACCCAACCATTTATAATCTTAGAATTTCAGAAGCATGTGGCCGTTTTTGTAGCCGCTCGGTCACTAATGATCTGCAAAATGAACAATGGAAAATAAATGATCTAGCGTCTGCCCCAAGAGGGACGGAGGAATTCCTCCATCCCTCTTAGAGAGCCTGGCAAGCTACCCAAGAGTATCTTGCTCGCACGGCAGAACCTGGCAAGCTACCAGTGGCGTATTTGACATGCCCAAAACAGTAACAAGTCTCACAATGGAGACGTTACTGGTGCCCGCTTGAGCAAACTGATGAACAATGGGATGACAGTGATACAGTGACAGCATCTGCCCCTGGCAGGCAGGCTTGAATGGTGGTGGGAAAATTCGAGCAAACTATAATGCCCAAATGTAGAGAGAGAGTAGTGGGGAAAGAAATTGTTTGCCATAGAGGCAAGGTGAGGACTGGGGTGGGGGAGGGGGGATAATGGGGACATGGAAAGTTTGCACTGGTGGAGGAATGGGTGTATGATCATTGTATGGCTGAATCTCAAACTTGAAAGCTTTGTAACTGTATCTCATGGTGGTTCAATTAAAAAAAGGTGAGTGAATAAATTATTTTCTGTGGCCTTGTTGGTGACTATTCTCAGAATGAATCCATGAGAGAAATTTTGTAAAAAGTTTACTGTAGAATAATGGTAGGTCTGCCCTTCCTCCCTGACTGCTGGTAGTCTGTGTTTGTTGAGTGCCTCCCAACCTGTCAATTACCTTTGTCTCCTGATCAGACTCTGACTTGTAAATATTGTCTTTCTCTTCACCTTTATGTCCTTTTCATAGTTAGCTATTTCAGAGCAATTTCTTTTTGTATAGATACAGGAAGACAGTTAAAAAGACAAGTGTGTGGCTTGGGAGTTGATTGACTCAAGATAGTATTACTTCCTGGATATCTGCTCTCTCGACTAAAGCCTCAGTTGCCATTACTTCCTAGATCCCCCAAAGCAGGGTCACGGCAAGGGACTGGATGGACCCAGGGCAAGCAGTAGCCACCCTGGCATTGAAATGGGCCAGGCCAACGTGCCATAATGCTTAACTGTAAGTTAAGAGCTTGGTCATGGACAAATTCCTCCATGATCCAAAAGTAGATATGGACCCTGCTGGGGTTAGGAATGATTGATCTGACCTGAGCACTACAGTCTGAGTCTGTGGTGAGATGTCCCGAGGAGAATCACCCTACAAGCCTAAAAGTGTCTATTACTGTGTCCATGGTAAATATAGGAAGGAGAATTAAAGATGTTAATCAAGTTGCAGGTCTAAGGAGAAGAGAAACACACCTTAAGGGCTGTTTTGCCCCTGTGGGATGCAGGTGGTCGAAGACCAGAAAAACATTTTGATTTGCATTTCCTGTGGGGAGGTGTGGTTGGGGGAAGAGTGGTGAGAGAAGAAAAAGAAGGTTGCTGCTGCAGGGATAGAGAGAGGCAGGAGAGATAGTGGAGATGGATGCAGCATGAGGAAAGACAGACGGTTACAGAGAGACAGAAGGGAACAGGAGACTGCAAGAGACACTGAGTTAGAGAGAAGGCTGAGAGCTGTGAGTAAGAGTCGCTGGGGAGATTGGAGAGGAATCACGGAGAGAGTTGTAGAGATAGTTAGAGAGAGGGCTGGAGAGAGCTGGGAGTGACTAGAGATTTAACAAATGGCAACTAATCAGCAACCAGCTTGGCCCTTGTTCTTCTGCTGTCCATCCAAGGCAACAGCCGTTGGGGGTGAGGAAGCAGTTTGAAAGCACCGAACACGGGTGGAGAACACGGGTGGCGAGAGAGAGCACCCTCCCCCCCCCAGTATGCGAACATCCTTTAATGTGTAATCCCTGAGCGAAGGAGTTCACACAGCTCTGCGAGAGGGGTTTTCACAGCCTGAGAGTGGGGAATTTTACAATTTACCATGAAGAGTTTAGTATTTGGTAATGGTTTGCAAATATTTATTTTCACAAATGAATATTAATGTTGGCTTCCTTCTCACTAGACTTCAAGTACTTAAGAGCTGGGACAGTGACCTTACTACCTTACTACCACTGTATTTCAACACTTTGCAAATGTCCAGCATTTTGATATTCAGTATATTTTGGATGAATGGATGAACCTGGAAGACAGACTTTGGCACAATGCTAAAGTGCTTTACTTTTCCCCAAGAAATATACTTATGAAAAGTCAAGAGGGATGCACATAAGAAAGCCTCATCAAGTTTCCAGAAGGGTTTCAGAAAATAGAGAAAACTGTAGGTTGAACCACAAGGAATTGCTGTTTTTTGAATACTTGAAAGGAAGAATAGGCATTTCATGTAATTCAACCTCACATAAACATTTTGAAGTTATCTTCTCTGATTTCTCAATCATCTAACATTATGAGAGAAATTCTCTCTTAAAAAAGTGTTTGGTAGGAATGTCATCTGGTTCAACCTCTATGGAAAGCAATATGGAGGTCTCTCAAAAAAGTAGGGACAGGGGCTGGAGTGAGATAGGGCATTCGCCTTGCACGCAGCTGACTCGGGTTCGATTCCCGGCATCCCATATGGTTCCCCCAGCACCGCCAGGAGTAATTACTGAGTGCATGAGCCAGGAGTAACCCCTATGCATTGCTGGTGTGACCCAAAAAACAAAACAAAACAAAAAGTAGGGACAAAAATTTCATATGACCCAGTGATAGCACTTCTGGGCATCTATCCACCAAATACAAAAATATTAATTCAAAAAATATATGCATACCTGCTTATGCATAATCCATTGCTTAGTAGATAGCCAAGAATCAAAAACCACCCTAATATCCCACTAGAGATGAATGGATCAAGAAGTTGTGGTATATGTCCGTAATAGAATACACTGATGCCTAAGACAGGACAGAGTCATGAAATTTTCTATAATGCACAAAACTAGAGGGTATTATGATAAATGAAGTCAGAAGGAGATAAATACAGAATGACCTCATATATTGGGCTTGCTTAAAGATACACAGAAAGATAGCAGCAGGGGACCAAAGACAATAAAACTGGAAAGGAGGTTCACAGAACTGTTTTTGCGGTTGGGGAGACAGCTTGAAAAAGAGGGACCTTTGGGACTTTGGGGGAAGGAAGTATGTTCTCTGGTGATGGGTGTTGCATTGGAATGATGTATGCACTAACAATCATTAATACTATTGTAAATCACAGTATCTCTATAAAGGTATTTGTAAAAAACGGTCTAGGACCTATGATCATAATTATAAGGAGGAGTGAGAGAAAATGAGACATATCTGAGGGAATGCAATAGGTAATGGTGTTGCCATACATTTGAGGGACAACTGAAGGGAAAATATGAAGAACGTTAATCTAGAAAGATGACACAAATCAGTGCAATTTTATTTAAAGAAAAGTGGAGTCGGGGCTAATCTTAGAATATACAGATTGAACATGTTGTCACAAGAACAATACCACAACCACAGAAAAAGTTCTTGCAGTTGAACCACACCCACATTCCGCCGTCACCACCATGTAAACTCATCTACCGGCCCTGCTCCAGAGACTCATAATTAAATCTCAAAAGAGATCGGCTAGCTGCAAAAAATTTCTCGGATACGCAGGACCCCAGCTGAGACCTTTGGGATGATCTGGGGAGGGGGGCAGGCTAAGTTCCTGCCGTGCCAAAGCCCTGGCAGCTGCATGCACACCCAATCAGCTGCTGCCACACCTACCAGGAGACTCCACCATCTCACAACTGAGCTCTACAGAGATGCAAACTGCCAAAATTTCAGGTAGACCAGGGTTGTTGGGTTTTGTTTTGTTTTGTTTTTTTTTGTTTTGTCTAAAAACTCCATGTCCCTATACTTCTGGAAGCCCTGGCAATCTCCCCCATGTTCCACCACTGTCCCCATGTAAGCTCACTGTCAGTTAAATATTCTAGATTTTCTGGAATGACACCCCCAAACTCTATAATACTAATATCTCAATAGGAGCACATTAGATTGACTAGATAGGATGGAAATTTAATATAGAGGCCAACTAAGCTCAACTAAAAAAATATTAACACAGAAGGTTTAACTAGCAACAACAGCTTAGTGAACCCTCAGGCAAGGACTTAATATCCCCATGGTAAGATACAACAATTTTCACAATTTTTCTTTTACTGAAGTATTTTTTTAATCATTCCATTAAGCATTTAACGGTAACAACACAAAATGAATTACTGTGAGCCTACTACATGGGCATAAGGGGTAGTTGGAAAGTGGAGACATATGAAGGGAAGGTCATAGTGGTAGTGGAGTTGGTGTTGAAATACCATTCAATATAACAAATGCATCTGAACAATTTGTAAACCCCACGGTTTAAACAAAGTGAGGGGAAAAGTTCTTAAAATTAATGCTTAAAATTAACTAAAATTAATGCTATTGGTTGGTCCCAGAGAGAGACAGTAGAGGGGTTAGGGTACTTGCCTTACACATGGTGTACCTCAGTTTAATCCCAGTGATTGCATATGGGTCCCCAAGCTCAGCCAGGTATGACCCAAAAAAAAAACAAATAAAAAGTTATCATACTAGCTATTTTAAAAGCTTTAGCTCACACTATGACTTATATGTTAGAGCTCCACCAGCCAATAGCTTACTTGGAAGCCATATATAGCAGTGGTCTGTCATGATTTTGGGTCTTCCATACCTATTAGGTCTCTACTATATGTCATAAGAGGTTGAGACCATGTTACTCCATATTGTGAGGACTACTTCATAAACACTTGTGTCATATAACATTTATAAAATCCTATAAAGAAGAATTTTATTGAATTTCCAACCGATGGGAATTCTAAGATATATAAAATAAGGATCAAGCAACTTCTCATGGTCATATGGATGCTAACAAAACATGATTTGAATACAGGTGGTTTGTTTTTACAAGATATAAACTTAAGTATTATATAACATTCCCTTTTAATGGAAATGAAGGACAATTCTTCCTTTTTCATTGATCCACTTTGACCTAGGCTGACGGCCTGTGATACACACATGACATATACTCATCAGAGCATACCTTCACGGTCTATTTGTATTCATGCAATTTCAACTCAATCGGCATTTATGGGAAAAGGATAGTGTTATAGATACTGCACTAGTTGGTTTTATAGTGGCTCTTATTCAGTCCTAACAGCTTGGTCAACTGATATTATCTCTATTTTAAGAATGAGAAAACTGAGAGGCAGAAGTTAAATGACCTGCCTAGCTTCATATAATTAGTAAAAAATAGTGCAGAGATCTAATCTCAGGCCTCATCATTTTAAGTCCTGTGCTTTCAGTAGGCTCATAAATGTCATTTACAAAAGTGTTGTGAGTTTTTAATATAATCCAAAAGATTAAGTAACCATCACCACCATTCCAGGACACTTTCATCATCCCCTCAAAGAAACTCCATATAACTGTCATTCCCTAGTCTTTCTTCCCTCAACCCCTGACAACCATAATTGTACTTTTAGTTAAAGCAAATTTTCCCATGTTGTATTTCATATAGGAGTTATGTGTTTTCTGTGTATGCTGTCTTTCACTTACTGCGATGTTATCAAGGTAAATTCATGTGGTATCAGTACTTTATTCCTTTCCATAAATGAATAATAAATATTATGTTGTGCAAATGTACTCTCTTATCTACTCATCAGTTAATGGACATCTGAATTATTTTCACATTTGGTTATTAATGTTATGAACATCTCTGTACAAGTTTTTATATGAACATGTTTTCATTTCTCTACAGCATATACATGAAAATGGAACTGATGAGTGGGAGCTGGAATGATAGTACAGAGGGTAGACACATACCTTTTACGCAACTGACCCGGGTTCAATTCCTGGCACCCCATATGGTCTCCTGAGCCTGCTAAGAGTGAGTCCTGAGTGCAGAGACAGGAGTAAGCTCTGAGCATCACCAGGTGATGCTCTCCAATACAAAAATAAAACAAAAGTGGAATTGGTGGGTTTTATGGTAAATTTAAATTTTTGAGGTGCTTCCAGAAGACATTTCCCCACCCCACCCCCCAAGAGAATATACCAAATTATCATCCTACTTGTGGTGAATAAAGGTTCCAGTTTCTCCATTTCCTCTCCAACACTTGCTATATCCCTACCCTTTATATTTGACTTTCCTAGTGGGGCTCAGAGGTCTAGAGGCAAACCTGTGATTCTTGGCTAATGTGATACTTCTCAGCCCTGCACTTTTTGGGATACCCCAGACACCCTGGGCTAGAGGCCTCCAGGGCTGCACCCAGCAGTGCCCAGGGGACCACATGGTACCAGAAACTGTGTCCAGGTTGGAAGCATCAAGCCACATACCCAACTGCTGTACTATCTATCTCCCAGTCCATGTTCTATTTACCCCTTTTTATTTGATTATAGTTAGTAGGGTTACAATAGTGTTCAAGTTTCTGGTATTGATGTACATACAGTTGCTGCACACCCACTCTACCTAAGTGCCTGTGACCCTCCTCCATCCCTATCTCAACTTCCCTCTAACCTTCTTTCCCGCTCAGCCATCCCCCCATTATTTATGGATTAACAGTTATGGTGCAGACTGTTCCCTTCCTCAGCACCACCGTGTGCTTGAGCCCCTGCATCTATGTTCCCCCAACCTCCTAGATCTGAATTCCAGTACTCAAGGTTTATTATTCACATTAGCCAAAATTGCTTATTGTCCATACCCTTGATTTGTTTCTCTTTATACCACAGGTGACTGAGATCATCTTCATTTGTCCTTCTGCCTCTGATTTATTTCACTAAGCATGGTGGCCTCCAGTTCCATCCAAGTTGTACAAACTGAAACATTTTCCATTTTCTAGTAACTATTGCAGTGTGTGTAAAGTTATAACTTACTATGGTTTTCATTTGCATTTCTCTAATGAGTAATGATGTTGCACATACATTAATTTCCATCTTAGCTATGAACATGCATTTAGGTAAAAGTCTACCAAAATTCTTTGTGCGTTCAATTTATTTGCTGTTAGGCAACACCTGCAGTATTTTGAGGGGCATACTAAAATGCAGATCGAATCCAGGGTACTTGCATGCAAAGTGTGCATCCCAGTCCTCTGAGATATTCTGATCCAAACATTATTTTATTTTAGGAAGTTGTTTATTATTGAGTTTCAAGATTTCCTTTTACAATCTAATCCTAGACAGATAATCTAATTATTAATCTAATCTTCAGACATATAATATACAACTATTTTATCTTATTCTGTGGCTTGCATCTTGAACTTCCAAGTTTTGATGTTCAGTTTTTGACTTTCTGTGCTTTTGGCAACATCTCTTAGAAGCTACATCCTAATTCAAAATTATGATATTTTCATGTAAATATCATTCTAAAACCTGGATTTCATCTTTTTCCAAGAGTGAGAGATATATAAGGACAAAGTGAACTGGGCCTCTTTTTGGCACTAGAAAATTTAGCTTGATTTTTATAGAGCTTAGGAATACTATATTAATGCAATTTATAAATTTTCTCCAAATTAATTTATAAAGAGGGGCCTATGGTATAATGGATAAAGCATTTGACTATGGACCAGAATAATTTATAAAAGTGTCTATTATAGGAAATTATTAAATTGTCGTTATTATTATCTGCATCATTAAAGAGCTTGAGCGATAGCACAGAGGTAGGGCGTTCGCCTTTCACGCAGCTGACCCGTGTTTGATTCCTCCGGCCCTCTCGGAGAGCCCAGCAAGCTACCGAGAGTATCGCGCCTGCACGGCAGAGCCTGGCAAGCTACCCGTGGTGTATTGGATATGCCAAAAACTAACAATTAGTCTCACAATGAGAGACGTTACTGGTGTCCGTTTAAACAAATCAACGAGCAATGGGATGACAGTGACAGTGACATCATTAAAATTATCTGACATTGACTTCAACTCAATTTCTGGACAAATAGGGAAAAAATTTCAGAATTCATAATTAATCAAAAAACATTCAAAGAAGAGGCATACGAGCATATGTGATCATTATAAATTGAGGTGCCCTTCTCACACACCTGCTAGGATTGGCAATCTGAAGGCAAAAGTGAAGTCCTCTAAAATTTCTGGACAAAAAAACAGCTGTATTTTGTAAATGTACTATATGTAAATGTAGATGTACACATCTATAAAATGTGGCATTTTATAGAAAAAATAACCCATATATAATTTTTTGCTTCTGTTTTTGATCAATGGATCTTGAATTTAGTTTTAATCATCTTTTGATAGAAACTGAAAAAGAGATTTCAGGATAAACACTTGTCTCTCACAGCCCAAGGTCACTTTCCCTAAAATCCAAGGCAGTCTCCAGGAAGAATTTCAGGACCATACAGATTTTATGAGCAGTGCTTCTTTCAACCATGGAGCACCAACTGCCCCAGAGTCACTGTAGATTCACAGGGCTATTTTGTTTGTCAGCAGTTTCACTTTCAAATGTAGTTAAATTGACAACTGGGCAATAATGTGGGTTCCCAAATGTCTATTTGTTTTCAGGCACTGGATCCATGAACTCTTTATGATCTGGTGAACCAATCTAGGTCACTTAGGTCATTTTGGTTGCTCTCTATTCTGGAGCATTCTTCAAAGATAAGCCACATTTTTTGTTTTGTTTTTGTACCACAGAGCTTACTCCTGGATCTGTGCTCCTGGTAAGGTTCAGGGGACCCTATGAAGTGCTGGGCAGAGAGTCTCTTGCCCGCACGCCTGGCTGTCTTCCCCGGGGCCCCTCGGAGGGGATGGGCTCCTGCTTCCCTCCCCGCCCCGAGCAGAGCTCCCGGCGGCTGAAGACCACCAGAACCTAGCTACAGCCATGCTGGAGGCCCCTCTCCATACGTTCAAACAGGCCTCATGCATGAAGGTACCAGCAGAGGAACCCAGGAGTGTGTAATCCCATCAACGGCCAACATTCAGAGAGACTTAAAAGCAAGCTCTCAGAAGCTTTAGCCTTTATATCTTTAGCCTACTTCTCCCTCTGGGAGAAACTGGCAATCTTCTGAGAGTTTCCTGCCCACATGGGACAGCCTTGCAAGCTTCCCATGGTGTATTCATATGCAAAATCCAGTAACAAACTGGATCTCATTCCCCTGACCCTGAAGAGCCCCCAGTGCAACATCGTTAGGAGGGCCGAGTCGAGATGGACTTCTAAGATCTCAGGGAAAGGACGAAATTTCTTGAACCCGCCCAAGAAATAGGTGATTAACTGGATTTCGTAATGAAGTGCTGGGAATCAAACCAGTGTTGGCTGCTTGCAAGGCAAGTACCTTACCTGCTGTACTCTCTCCAAATCCAAGCCATAAAATTTTCTTTTAACATTCTTTGTGTGATTGAAGTAAATGTAATGGCATCAATGATCATCATAAAATCATAAATAATGTTTAAAACATATGTACTCCCTATAGTAGAAATGATATATGCACTTGTATTTTTATTGCAGCACTATTTACAAAAGCTAGAATCTGGAAAAAACCTGAGTGTCTGAGAACAGACAACTGTTTAAAGAAACTTTGGTATACTATACTACGTAGCTATTAGAAAAAAATGAAGTCATGAAATTTTCATAAGTGGATCAACATGGAGAGTATCATGCTAAGTGAAATGAGTCAGAAAGTGAGGGATGGACATAAAAGGACTGCACTCATTTGTGAAATATAAAGTAACACAATAGGAGACTAACACCTAAGGACAGTTAGAATAAGGGTCAGGAGTACTGCCCCATGGCTTGATAGCTGATCTCATATGTTGGGGGAAAAGGTAGCTGGGATGAAGAGAGAAGCACTAAACAAATGATGGTTCGAGGGATCCCCTGGCATAGTAAATGCATGTTGAAAGCAGACTATGGACCAAACATGCTGCTTCTTGTTACCTGTACTGCAAACCATAATACCCAAAAGGACAGAGAGAGTAAGAGGGATTGTTCCTGCCACAGAGGCAGGAGGTGGGAAGGGGTGGGGGCGGAGGAAGGAATACTGGGAACATTGTGGGTGGAGACTGGTGGAGGGATGGTTACTTGAATATTGTTTGACTGAAACGCAATCATGAAAGTTTGTGAGTCTGTAAATGTTTCACCAAACATGATAATCTTTCAGTATCTGCATTGCAAACCATAATGCCCCAAAGTAGAGAGAGAGGATGGGGAATATTATCTTCTATGGAGGCAGTGGGAGGGTGGGAAAGGTGGGAGTATACTGGGGATATTGGTGGTGGGGAATGTGCACTGGTGGAGGGATGGGTGTTTGAACATTGTGTGGTTTGAACTCAGACATGAAAGCTTGTAACTATATCTCACGGTGAATCAATAAATTAAAAAATAATAAAATAATAAAAAATATACAAAAACAGCAAAACAAAAAACAGGCACTCCCTCTTAGAAAAAAATTCACAGAAAAAATTTAAATGATTATCAAACATAGAAAAAGCTTATTTTTAATTTTACTAACAATGTAGCACTGTAGCACTGTCATCCAGTTTTTCACAGATTTGCTCGAGCGGGCACCAGTAATATTTCTGGTTACTGTTGTTGTTACTG
Organism: Sorex araneus; assembly: GCF_027595985.1. Taxonomy (NCBI): domain Eukaryota; kingdom Metazoa; phylum Chordata; class Mammalia; order Eulipotyphla; family Soricidae; genus Sorex; species Sorex araneus. The sequence continues at coordinate 107,088,268 of NC_073305.1, forward strand.
TTTTGGGGATATCGAATACACCACGGGTAGCTTGCCAGGCTCTGCCTTGCGGGCGGGATACTCTTGGTAACTTGCCGAGCTCTCCGAGAAAGGGACGGAGGAATCGAAGCTGGGTTGGCCGCATGCAAGTCAAATGCCCTACCCGCTATGCTATCGCTCCAGTCCAGGTTGCTATATTAATAATTATTAATAAATAAAATCAACTATACTAATAATTATTAATAAATAAAATCAACCATACTAATTGACAATATTGATTATATTATTATCCTGTATTAAGTAGTTAGGTTAAGGCTTTTGTTTACATGATGTTTTCAGTATTTATTGTGTACTGGGGCCCCTGGTACTGGGGCTCTGGTACACAATAGATACTAGCTAGGCAGTAGCTAGGCCGTCACACCCAGAAACTGCCCCTAGCACCATGTAATCCCACCAATGGCCAACATCCAGAGACTATAAAACCAAGCTCCCGGAAGAGAGCGACACAGAGTCTCTTGCCCCTGAGCCTGACTGTCTTCACCAGGGCCCCTCAAAGGGGGTGGGTTGAGTTTCCCTTCTCGCCCCAAGAAGAGTTCCCACAGCCGAAGACCTCCGGAACACAGCCATGCTCAAGGCCCCTCTCTACACGTTTGGACGAGCCTCATGCATGAAGGAACTGGCAGAGAAACCCAGGTGTGTGGGATCCGGGGCTGAGATCTCCAAGCCTGCTGGGATAGGGACTTGGCCTCTTCTGCCCATATCCCCCATTTTCCAGTAGCTAGGTGGTCACACCCAGAAACTGCCCCTGGTGCCATGTAATCCCACCAACGGCCAACACCTGTATTTTTTTTAACTATGCATGTCAATATTTTTATTTGTTTGTCCCATGTATTTTCCTTCTGTATACATGTTTATAAAATGGACACTTGAGATAGTGCTATATATATATATATATATATATATATACATATATACTTTTTAATTTCAACAACATTAGCTTACATGACTGTTTTTGAGGTACAGTTTGATGTGTCTTCAAAGTATGTTTTATCACAGCCACTACCAAAATACCCTCTGTCACAGTCCACTGGGCCCTTCTCCCTCTAATTACTGCAACTCTGATTCCATGGATTTGTCTCATTTAGGTTGGTCTGTTCCCTTGCTTTGTTTCTTTATATCCCACATATGAGTGAGATCATCCAGTATTTGTCTTCCTCCTTCTGACTTATTTCACTTAGTATGGCCCCCAGAGACTATAAAACTAAGCTCCCGGAAGTGTGTGGCCACTTTGCGGCCACATGACATTTTATAGCCTAGTTCTCCCTCCTCGTGAACCTGGCAAGCTACTAAGAATTTCCTGCCTGCATGGGAGAGCCTGGCAAATTCCCCATGGCGTATTCATATGCCAAAACCAGTAACTCATTCCCCTGACCCTGGAAGAGCCTCCAATGCGGCACCATTGGGAAGGACAAGAGAGGCTTCTAAAATCTCAAGGCTAGGATGAATGGAGACATTACTGAGATCACGTGAGAAAATCAACGATCAATGGAATGATGATGATGATGATGATGATGATGATGATGATGATGATGATGATGATTATCCTACCAAATAAAGGTGGAGCAGAGGCACAGTGAACACTGTAGAGAGTGAACTAGGAACTCAGGAATTCCTATGGGGAGAGAACTCAGAGAATGAGTGCTCTTGCACTGGTGTCTGAATTGTACTTAAATCCTACATAGTACCACGAACTTAAAAGAAGAAAAATTGTATATAGAAAGAGTAAGAATTCATATTAAAAATGGCTTTCCCTAAGTGTTGATGAAAAAAAAGGTTTATACACACCAACTAGGCCTTTTGGGGTATCTCGAATGTATGTTTTTCCTTCATAATGCTTCTGATCCCACAAAGAATCAAATTAAAAGCAGCTTCCTTTCAGTTATATCTCCAATGTAACAATGTAATATATGTATATTGTATAATAACAATATATAGTGTATACTAACAATGTATACTAACAATGTAATACACTTAAAATTAAAATATTGAGATATTAAGTGCTGGAAAAGGTCAGAAGAGATTGCTATTTACATACTGTTGAAAGAAGTGGTTAGGTATATCTTTCGGCAATTGTTAAAATGTCAAATGTGCATTCCCTTGAGACAAATACTCCACTTCTAGAAAATTAGTGAAAAAAATGTTTAAATAGGGAAAGTTTTGTGTATAGAAGTGTTTATTGCAGTATCATTGGTAGCATTGCAGTATTAGAAATAGTCTCTGCTTCCAATTAGAGTATATTGATTAAATTAAAAAAGTAAAATATATAGTATGACTCTTTCCTTTAAAAAATCATGTATGTGTATACACAATAGCCATGAAAATTAGTCAACAGTGATTGCCTTTGGGACACAGGAAAGTAGTAAAGGAGAATAGGGTAAAAAATAACTTTGACTATTTGCTTGTTTGGGGGTTCTCAGGAGCTACTTCTGGCTCTCTGCACCTAGAGCACTCCTAGCGAGGAACCATGTGGTGCCAAGGATTAAAAGCATGTCTTCTGCATGCAAAGCGTGAGTTCCAGCCCTTTGTCTGGTGGGGAAGAGGTTGGGCCACACCAGGCAGTGCTCAGGGTTTTCTCTTGGATGTGCTCAGGGACCATTCCTGGCAGTTCTGGGAACCACATGTAATACTGGGTTTGAATCTGGGTTGGTCACGTGCAAGGCAAGTGCTTTAATCCGTATACTCTCTATCTAGCTCAACAGAAAATTCTTTACTTGCTCTGAAACAGTAAGATCAAACAGTCTAAATTTAGTAAAGACACTACTAGGAGGCAGACACTCTGCAGGCGAGAAAAACCTTTTATTTTAAACCATAGTCAGCAGGTGACCACAACTATCCATGTTTCATTAAAATCACATAAAACCCATGTACAAAAACACCAAGGAATTATTGCTCTAGAAAAACAGTGGAAAATTCATGTATGCACAATAAAAACACCACAGTATACACAGGACTAAATTTTTAAAGCAAGTGCATGGAATGCTGAGTCAATTTTACACACAGCTTCCAATATTAAATTGGTACTTATTTCACTTAAACATGATGAAAACTCCAAAATGCATGGCTATCAGAAGGTAAAATGTCCATCCTTATATATTTTTGAATGCTAACCAGCAGAGTCCTAAAAAAATTAGCATTTACAAAATACTTGGTAAAAATAGCTTTTAAAAGTTGTCCCAAGAGGTACATAAAATCAACCCCATTATTTCATGGCAATTCATTCTCCCTTGTTATCTATGTACTCAGTTTTCTGTGCCTGTAAAATGAAAAGGGAGGGGGAAGGGGAGAGACAGTTACTATTAACACTTCATTTTAGGCCAAAGAAAAGTCCATCCCACCAACACAGACATTTTTGAACATCTGCTTTTAGCATCTCTTCTACAAAATGTATTTTGACTTTGGGTGTCAAGCAGACAAGGCTGTAATATGGTAGGCACTTAGCTGCATTTACTGCTTTTTGTTTCACAAACCTCCACAGAAGCTTTACCTGATAGTTCCCACTGTTTAAAGTAAAAGCACCACACAACTATATCTGATTCTAGTCACTGCACACATGCAGAATTTTCTACTGTACCCTTAACGCTCACTGTTTCAATCTGTCCCTTTCCTGACAGAGTGCTGGGTGTGGTACTTCTGGAGGCAGAGACATTAACAGTTGAGCGAGAGAGGTGGATCTGCAATAACATTACAGGCAAAAAAAAAAAGACAATATGAATGTGCTATCACCGGCTGAAAGATTCAGGAATTTCTTTAGAGACACTGACTCGATCAGTGGGAGGCATTTATGGAAAGTACCTCTTCAGCTTTAGTTTCACCATTTTCAGATGGTGCAGTACCTTCCTTTCCAGCTTCCTGCTTCTCCTCCTTCTTCCCTTTAGCACCTTTCTTAACCTTTGTTCCAGGTTCTTTCTAAGAGAGGAGCAAAGCACAGGGAAAGAGCAGTTAGACTGGGGCGCTGTTAGCTACTGTCAGCCAGTCTCTGCACCAACATACAGGCGAAGTCCAACATGACCACATGGCTTTCAGGGGAAAACGGGACTCAATTTTTTGGTTTTAGCACAGTGGATAGGGCGTTTGCCTTGCACACAGCCGACCCGGGTTCGATTCCTCTGTCCCTCTCGGAGAGCCCGGCAAGCTACCGAGAGTATCTGCCTACAGTGCAGAGCTTGGCAAGCTACCCGTGGCGAATTCAATAAGCCAAAAACAGTAACAACAAGTCTCACCATGGAGACGTTACTGGTGTCCGCTCGAGCAAAGCAGTGAACAACGGGACGACAGTGATACAGTGGTACAGTGATACAGTGGAATCTCCATAATTGGCTGCTTAAAGAGCACACGGGACTTTCCCTCCTGGGAATCAAGATAGATCCCTCATGTTTGTTTTCTGTCACACTGAAATGAGATGTGGTTTGACCATAGGGAGGGATGCAACGGCAGGACTTAAAAGATGAAGCAGAAGTCAGGGAAGAATCCAGAAAGCAAAATACTTTGTGTAGAAACACAGGACTTGAGTGACTGCAAAACTAGGAACTATTGGAAAAATGACAGCCCCTAGTCTGACACCAAGCCACAGAAACGAGTTCTGCTTCAGAATCACACCCCAAGACACAGAGTTTCAAACAATGCACAAGAACAGATGGTGTGCTGTGTGTGGGCTGTGAAAAAACCCTTTGGGATAAGTTTCTCGATAATTCTGTACTTCAGTTTTCTCATCTGCAGAACAGGTATTTGCCTTCCTCTGTCCAGTTGATGTGAGGGTTAGGAGTAAAGCAATCAGAAGAGCATCTGGCATGGTAGAAGAAAGGGCCATTAAAAGTTTGCTAGCATTAATGGTCTGCTACCAGTTGGCGTTATGTGACTATTAACTCATCGTCCTGGCCTCTGAGACCAGCTCTGAGTTGCCAAGGCCCTTCTGCCTGCAATGCTGACAGCGCCCAGCCTCCCAGCACGCTAAGAAGTAGTTACGAACCCCCCGCCCCCCAGGGCATGAGGCTACTCTGAGCAACATACTGTCTCTTCCCCTGACCACACAGAAAACACACTCAGGGTTAAGCATCAAATTGAGCTTTAAGCTGTGACAGAATGGTAACAATTTTCAGGTCAGTGCATTCTGCCTACATCATGACATGCTCTTTCCTTGGCTTCCTTTTGGATATGGAGTCGACATTATGCATTTTAAAAATAAACAAGGAGAAGGCAAGGTTTTGGGAGGAAGCATTTCTTACCTTAGCAGATGTTTTTCTTGGTTTAGGTTCCGATTTTGGCGGAGCAGGTTTCTGAAAACATTAAGTTACGCAAATATTGAAAAAGATACTCCTCAGAACTCCAAGGGACATAAAAAGACAGCAAGAGGTAACAGTCCGTTTTGACTATGATTTTGTTCACTTAAAATATATTTTCAGGGCCAGGTAAGATCCTAAAGATCTCTGTATTTCAGGACTGTTTTCATCTTGGGTTCTCAAGTGAACAGCAGGTGAAAGTTAAAAGACTCTGCATTGTTCACTGGTCCAGAATTGCTCTCCGGGAACAGGCTTAAGCTTCAATCTTGATGTCTCTCTGTAGTTCCTTTGATCCCAGTACAGCACGGAGAGGAATGACTCAGTCCTGTGGCCAAATGACTGATGAATTCAGTCATATGGGCCTTCTCAACAGTCAAGACATGGCAGCAGCATCGCAGGTAGAGCTTGCCAGGTAATGAGCCCTGCTGCCCGTTCAGACTTTCAGTATCATTTCCAAATCCTTTCACCTCTGACGTAGAGTTTAAGTTCTGTGGCTAAGCTTCATTTCTATTTCCGCCCTCTCCAATGCCAGTTCAAGGTGACAAGAATGTCCCTCCACCCAGACACCGGGCTCATTTGCCTCTCGAGTTTTCTTTTGAATAAGAACTCAACTATAATGTGAATGGTACATTGGTGACTCCCATAATTATTCTCTTCCTTAAAAATTTTTTGTTATAAATAACTGTGAGATAAACAATTACAAAGTTGTCCATGATTGGATTTCAGTCATACAATGTTTCAACACCCCTCTCTTGACCAGTACATTTCCCACCAGCAATGGCAATGTCCCCAATTTCCCTTCTTCCACTCCCTCCCTCCTCCCCCCTTCCTCCCCCAGCCTGCCTCTAAGGCAGATGTTTTCCTTTCTCTCTCCCTCTCCCTCATACAGGCAGTGTAAGGCTATCACGCATATCCCTTTACCTACTTTCAGCACTCAATTCTTGGCAGAGTGATCATTTCCAACTGCCATTGTCATAGTGCTCCCTTCTCTATCCTAACTACCTTGCCCCTGTCTCCCCACTTGTGACAAGCTTCCAACTGTGAGGCAGTCCTCCTTGTGTAATAGTCTCATATTGTGTGTTTTAAATATTCGCACAGGTCTTAGCCAAAGGGCGCACTGGGCAACGTTTTCTTTCTCACCTCTAGGGCTCTTCTCCCCAGCCTGTGAGCAGAGCCAGTCTGGAGCCCTGGCTGGTAGCACAGACAACCAAGGCTCGGATTCTCTGTGGCTATTTTAGGATAAATAGTCCATTTAGTTAGGAAAGGATGGGTATATCTTTTCTGGAATTAGGGGGGGATGGCGTTTGAATAGAAGACACTAGCCAGGGTCTCCTCCTGTGGAGAAAAATACATGTTCCTTCCTGATGTTTCATAATGTGAAATTGCAGAGCTCAATTCTGGAAGATTGGTTACTTAGAAGTGACCTTCAGATAAAGAAAGAAGATTGAGTTTGAAAACCAACAAATGTCTTTATTAATCTTACCACTCTAAATCTGCTTTCCTGATCAAGTTTACAAGGCTCCAAATCTTCAGAATTTGAAATTTTTTTATTTGGGGCTTTGATATATAATATTCACTTCACTCAGTTTCTCATTTGCATAAAGTCATTTCCCTTAGGGTGTTTTCTGAAAGACAGACCTGTCCCCATGTTCTGCATTCAAGCTGTTCTGAAAGATGTAAAATGATGAGCTGTCAGAGTCTGTAGCTCCACTGGCTTTTAAGTGTGTCAGAGTCAACCCCGAAGGCAATGACCTCAGGGGGGGATGCTATAGTGCTGGATTCAGGGGCTCAGGGGGGAAAAAAACACCTTGTTAAAGCTGGGTTGTATTTGCCTTGCAAGGGCCACTCCCTTAACAGTCCCCTTCTTTCCCCACCCAGTGCAATGGTTTTCAGATCATCTGCAATTAAACCCATACTGGAGCGATAGCACAGCGGATAGGACATTTGCCTTGGATGCAGCCGACCCGGGTTCGATTCCTCCTCGATTCCTCCGTCCCTCTCGGAGAGCCTGGCAAGCTACCAAGAGTATCCTTCCTGCATGGCAGAACCTGGCAAGCTACCGGTGGCGTATTCGATATGCCAAAAACAGTAACAACAAGCCTCACAATGGAGACGTTACTGGTGCCTGCTCAAGCAAATCGATGAACAACGAAAGACAGTGCTACAGTGCTGCAGTTAAACCTAAAAAACTTCAAAAACATTACTTTTGAACCATAGAGACTGTTACTGCTGAACAGGCTGCCACGCCCCTGTTCGAAGGTTGGGCAGAGTCTGGATTACCCAAGAACCCACAATTGCACCTTCCAGTTCTTAATCTCCCCAAACCTCCTTAGTTTGGAACTCACATACACTGACTGGGCCAATTCAACCCTGAATATGCATTGCTCCTCAGCCTTTGGGCTACGATCAAGTGCAACCTTGGATATACTCTGAACTTGCAGGGTTTCTAACACTCATTTTGGTTCCCCCATGCCTTGGTAGGTGTTGGCTGAGAAAGAAGTACAGACCAAATCTTCTGCCAGAGAGCCAGGGTGGCCTCTTGTGGCAGAATGAGAACTGGTACTGGGGCCAGGCAGAAGGGACAAGCAATGAGTGGCAAGAAGAGCAAGAATATCCTTATTGCTGAGACCCTTACAGGGGCCTGGATCCTCCAGGGAGACCGCAAGAGGCAAAGCAGTGTTATCACTTTTTCAACGACCCCATGGTACAGTGTCAGACAACTTGCACAACACTGATTACAGCATGACTTGTGAAGAAAGATGGGAACTCTTATCTACTTGAGCACATAATGTATACAATCAAAGGCTAGGGCTTTGCTTTACATACTCTTGTTTCAGAGAGCTGGCAGTATCAAACAAGCTCCTGATATTTCTATTCTTGGTAATGGGGATGGTCTCTGTTATTCACTGACATATCTGATCAAGTAAAGAATCTGCTTTGAAACTCTGGTCAAATTTGCTAGAAATTGTGGTTCAAGTAGTTTCCAAAAATGGGCAGAAAAAACTCAAGGGAAACATCACTTTAATTTTCCTTTTGCTGTTTTACTCTGGACAGAGGGAGCAGGTAGCAGTAAGTACTAACACCAAAGGGAGTTCTCAAGTACTCACCGCTGACAATCTGGCAGACCGTCTGGTGGGCTACAAAGAAAGCAGAAAAATAATTTTTTGTCACTCTGTAATAAAGTTGATTCTGGACAATGTATTCTTAACAGTCTTACTTTAATGGGAAGACATATGTATGCCTCCCAGTATTCTCTTCAGATTCCACATGCTCTGAACACTGTAATACTGGACAGTTCTTAAAGAAAAAAGTTTAAACTCTTCAAAAAGAGTTTCTAAAGATGATTAGCATACTGCTCAAAGAAATTGCCTCACGTACTTAAGGCCATAGCAAGGAAAGAAAGGGAAGATGAATTCAGTCATTGGCCTAAACCATAATCTATTTTTGTGATAAAATTGACAGCAGGAACACCATGATGTATCTAAGTGTCCAACTAACTTTTGTTCCTTAAAAAAATAAATAAAACTTTTATTTTAATACAAAACTTGTTTAAAACCCAATTAGTGGGATTTTGTTGTCTTGTGATTATGTTAGAAAAGAGAATGACAAAAAATCAATCTCCCTCTCTTCCTCTCTCTCTCTCTCTCTCTTCTCTCTCTCTCTTTTGCTCACTCGCTCACACTCTCTCTGGCAGTGCAGTGGTGGTGGTGGAAATTAAACCCAGGTCTTCATGACACATACAAAGCAAGAGTTCTACTGCTGTTACATTCTAGCCTAGACTACCAATCTTAAGACAGTTAAGAAAAACTTCATACCATAGTCAGAAAAAAATACTCATATATGTATTAAATGCTTAAAGTTTTAAACAGAGAAAAAAGTTTATTCATCTTTTCATTTTAAAGTGCATAAGATTTAGAGAGAAACTGCATTTAGACTGATATTTTTTCAGGATATTTTTTTCTTCAAGGATGGCACAACTTCATTGTGTTTATGACTGCAAGTATATTTTAAGATATCAGAATGGTTTCAGGCATTCAGAAATAAGCACACAGAACTGATCTTCTATTTACTAGCAGCAAAATAACTCTCTCCAAGGGACTTCTCATTCTAAAAGTACAATTACTGTTCTTTAAAAGTGTTCCATAAGTAAATACTCCGAATTTTTGTCAATTTTATTCACAGCTCTACCACTAGCAGAAAAGTGTTCTAACACAGTAGCGCCTTAAAAATATTTGATGAATATATGAAGTCAAGTTTTCCCCTAATGATTCTCTATGAAGACTTAACCTCATACAACAGCTTAACTGTCTCAAATCATTGTTAAGAGGGTCAGCAAAAATGGTCTCTCCATTTCAGGAGTCTATGCCATGACTGCAAGGAATCATGGGTTCTTGAAACAAATCTCAAAGGGGCAACCTAGGTTAGTCGGTCAGGTCAACCTGGAAGAAATATTTTTTGTCATCTCCATTATCTGAGAACATTCTTCCTTAAAATAGCCAGAGTGAGATATACTCATCTTCTTTAACTGATAGACAAAAATGAAGGGCTAGAGTCTTCATGAATAATTTTAACCCCTAGGTCTCAAGAATACATCAGATCTCAATCAGGCCGGCTACTAGAGAATGCCCAGACTAGGAGACTGTGTAAGGAAAGTTCTGGCTAAGATATAGTCAAGTGCAAATGCTGTGCAGCTCAGAACCTGGTCTGAGTGGTTGTGTCGGTCTAAAATACTCCCTAGGAAGCATCACAGCTCCGGCTTGGATTATCATGGGCACACCTAAGGCATCCACAAGTTACTGGGAAGTAGAACAACAATCCTGTGGTCCCTTTTTCAGGAAGCTGATTAAATGAGTTGGGTATCACTGAACAAAAGGCAATAGTATCAATTAATTTAACCTGGTAACCAGTAGGTAGCTTGGCTCCTCAGTATGTCCTCTCAGCACAGAGGAGCAAAGGCACATGTGCCGATTGCCACAACTTGGCTCTGAAGCTTCCACATGGAATTATGAACTGCCCATGCCTTTCTGTATGGAAAGTGACATTGGTAGAAGGATGCTCTTTGAAAGGGACCCCCTGCCCCTAAGGAAGTGGTGGTATCTAGCTATAGATGGTATAGATGGGTCAAGGGCCTTATCATAATCTCTCTCCTCTGTGCCAGCTTGTGTATGCCATGTTGGTCTCACCTCATCTGTCAAGGATCACCTTCTTGGACATTTCTGTAGCTCTAATCTAGCAGAATTTGAGATTATTTCTATTTCCATTTATTTCCATTTATTCCATTTCCAAAATGAAAATAAGTCCCAGGAATACATAGAAATTGTGAACTTGGATTTGGTGGCAGGCAAGGTCACTATTCAGCTACTATCTGGATGGGGACTGACAAAGAACCCAAGTATGCTCATCATTGACCACAAAAATTAATTGCCTCCCTATATATCAAGTCAAGGTCTTGAGAAAACTCTACTTGGAGCAAGGTCAAGTCATGTGAAAATTTCCAGAATTCCTATGCAGTTGTTTCTCTCCTCTCTATGTGAATACCCCAAAATACTGAAGAGCTAAAGTGATGCCAACCCTCTGGGGTTTCCAGAGAGGCATTCCAGGAGCATTGCTCTGGAGGACCTGAAAGCTACTCTGATTCAAAGGACTTATTCCCTTTTAACAAAGGTCTCATATAAGAGCTTTAAATAAAAAGTCTAGAAAATTAGTGCAAAAACAGTTTGCCTCTCTAACCAGTCTTAAAATATCACATGCTATATGCTAAAATCATTTTATAACTTCCTGCCTAAACGTACCAGTTATTTTTTCTATACTTTATATACAGAAAAGGAGGGATTTTCTTAAATTATTCCTTTCTGATAACTACTACAATAGATTTTCATCCTCACTACAAACAGTAGAGGCTGGGATAAAACTTTCACTCACCATCAGCCGTACTGACATGCAAATGTGTAGACCTCCTGGAAAGTTCTTCAGATTTCACAGCCTTCAAAATCTATAAATGATTGGACTATATTTACTGGGTCTAAAATAGATGAGACTGCTATTTTTTCCTCGATTCTCAAGAATTCATTTGAGACTCAGGATGTTAGGTTACATGACTATGAAAAGGAAAAAAAAAAGCTAAGGATTTCTCTCTATGTGTTGATTAAGTGTGAAAACTTGGAAAATGTAGCCAACGGAGTATTTCTCCAGGGTGGGGTGGGTAGGCTTTTATTTTTAAAATATTTTGTGTGTGGTGCTGGGGATCAAATCCAGAACTTTCCAAGGACTGCACTGTAGCCCTCAGTGCTAAACCTGGTGGGAGAGAGAGAAAAGGATCTCCAGTGAGAGACCCGGAAACAATGCCTTAGCACATTTCTGAGCACAATGAAATACATGGGAAGCACTTGTTGAAAACAGTGGATTTGGGGTTGGGGGGCAGTGGTGCAGGAGAGGGTGATTCTGGCCACGGCTGCTCTAAAAGAATTTTAAACTTTGAATTCTAGCTAAAAAAGCAACATAGAAGTCTAAGCTTGAGATGACATAGGACTATGACTATTCAGGTAGGATTGCTATAGTTTGCTGAATTCCTACTGCCTGAAATATAGGGTCCATGCCATTGGAATCTGAAAATATGTTTGTATTTTTATGAGACTTCTTAACAGCCTGACTATGTGCTTCCAAGAACTCAAACATTAAGTTGCTTATAATTCCCCCCTAAAAATATGGAGCTAAGTAGAAATGGCTTTCTTTGAAAAACTGAAAAGGAAAGACATGTATTAGCTCTTCTGGATAAACCGTTCTCTATGATTGCCACAAAAGGGCAGGTGAAAAGATGAATTTGAATCAGATAATTTTCATGGTTTTACAATTTGTAAGTAGCAATACCCAGGGAAAGTAATGAATATTCCTAAGAACTTTGCTTTAGAAAAAAAGGAGATAAAATTAATAGCTTCCTGTTATATTAAAAAAACAAAACACAACACTCCTTTGATGTTCACTTCTATCTTCTATCTTTCCATGCCTTCTTCATAACAAACATCCATTCGTCTTATTTTAGTCTCCTCTTTCTCTCTCTCTCTCTCTCTCTCTCTCTCTCTCTCTCTCTCTCTCTCTGTCTCTGTCTGTCTCTGTCTCTGTCCCTTCCTTCCCCACCAAGGCAAAGATTTCTGTCTTTTTTGTTTTGTTTAATGTTAAGTCCATTGAACTTAGATCAGTCTTTGATGCAACAGAAATGTACAATATATGTCTGTTTAAAAAAAAAAGAATCTTCTCTGCGTTAATTTTAGGGCTACTGTAAAAAGAGTATAAAATGTATGTGAAAGGACTGTGAATTTCCAAGTGAAATGACTATCACATTATTTTGGTATGTCTAAGTTTTACAATCTGTAAATATTAGATAGCAAAAGAGGATTTTCAAAAAAGGACTCGTTTTAGAACTGACATATAACTAGAATCAAGGCTGTGTATACTGAGTAGTGCAACTATTAATTCAGTGGGAAATTTATATATGTAATAAAATATTAAAAATAGAAATAAAAATAAGTAACAGACATTCTGGGGCTAAAATAATATGCATAGATGCCTGTTTAAGAAAAACATTTTATGTATTCTAACCACATATTCTAAACAATCTACCTGTATTTAGAGTAGAAGTTCCCCAAATTTATTTGCCCTACTGCCCTCTTTCCAGGGGAAAAAAATAATTACTTAGCGCTTTCCTGAAATTTTCCCTCTCCTTCCTTCCCTCACTTCCTTCTTTCCTTTCTTGATTTTTGGGCCATTCTCTGCAGTGCTCAGGGATTACTCCTGGCTCTGCACTCAGGGATCATTTTTGGAGGAACTTGGGGGGGCTATATATGATGACAGGGATTGAATCCAGGTTGGCTTCATGCAAGGCGGACAACTTATCTGCTGTACTATCACTTCGGCCCAAATTTACCTTCATTAAAAGAAAATAAAGTCCTCCTAATCTCACCTAGGCTACTACTGTGCCATTTAATTCTTCCAGCACCCCTGAGTGTGTGTGTATGTGTGTGCGTGTGCATGTGCATGCAGGCAATATTGCCCACTCCGATGTAGAAGGACTGCAAAGCCTCTTTCCCTACTCAAGGTGCACCATACATGCAATAATTTCTAGATTTTTTGACTTACAGATCAATTTAAATGGCAGTCCCTAAATAGAAACTCCACAGCATTAGTGCCCAAATGTAAAAATTCATTATTCTCTAGTCCACTGTCCCATAAATAATATTTTGCCTTTTTCTTTGAGAACTTTCAAACACTTATTTTTGGTTAGTTTCAGCATTTATTTATGACTTAACTTTGTATCACAAGTTTTACCTCCCAAGTTCTGTTAGATACTAAATACTGAGTAAATGGATACGGTCGGGGGAGAGACACACTTGGTTAAAGTAGTTTGTTTTTCTTTAAAACTGTTTCCTTAATATAGATTCTGTTAATGATACTCCATTTAGCAAAAAGAATGTTCTCATTTAAATCTGGTGTAAGGGGCTGTACTTGCCTTGTGTAAGAGATAGTACTTGCCTCGCATGTGGTCAACCTGAGCTCAATCTCCCGCACCACCTACAGTTCCCTGAGGCCTGGCAGGAGTGATCTCTAAACAAAACCAGGTGTTACCCCCAAACCAAAAATAAATAAACAAAATGTTATGAAAAATATTAGGGTTCTGCTATCCTTACAGACTTCTCTAAACTATTAACCACAATATGAATCTCCCAATTCAAACAGTCAGTAACTAGAGACTGTTTTTATCTCTTAAGACCAACTATCATTCAAGAGACGAAGTTTCAGTTTTTTCACATGCATTAAAGCTCTCTGCAAAAGATGCTGGGACCACTGGTGGTGGAAAATAGGCACTGGTGGAGGGATGGGCACTGGACCACTTTATAACTGAAATGCAAGCACGAAAGTTTGTAAGTCTATAACTGAAACTCAAGGTTATTCACTAATAATTTTTTTTAAAAAATGACAATATCTGTGATCATAGTCAATACCTCATTCCTGCCTTTTAGTTGGTCTCCTTTGAGAAGCCTGTGATCAGTTACTTATAGAAGATCCTTTATGTATTATCACAGAGGATTGAATGAAAACATCTTTTCCCATTTCTTTGCTTCTGGGAGATTTCTCTGTATTAATATGGAGTTTCTTTGAATAACTGTCTGATTTATTTTCCCAGGCTTCCAAGTGTTTCACTATTTAAACAAAAACCTTCAGTATTCCAAAATGTGTTTGTTCTGCCACAGTTTTAAACTTTAGTAATGAGTCCTTTAACAAAAATATTCAGAACCTAATAAATATTTACAGGAGAGAGTGCTGGGACACATGGCATGTATTGAATCCCTGATGAAATGGAGGTGCCCTTCGGTCCCTAACCTCTCCACATCACAAGTTCCAAGAGCTTAAATGTCCAGTCTGGTTGGCCAAGTGTTGACAGGAGAGGCCCTCAAGTGTCCCATTCACTCTTAAGAGCTGAGAGTTATTAAATTAACACAATTTAATTTCCCCACAGTGAAAATCACACTTTGTTCTTCGTAGATAACTGTTATCTCACTCTGCCCAGAAGGAACTCCAAGTTCCCACTCTAACAGACAACAGAGCTAACAGGTAGAGAGAAAAACAACAACAACATAGCCTGTGGAAAATGCCTCAACAGTGAACCAAATTGAAGTATATATAGACCCGAGAATACCAGACGGTGATACGTTTATCTCTAGTTCACATAGTCTCAACAACCATGTTTAGAAAAGTATTCATTCAGATCCAGAAGACAGAAGGAAAAAAAGAGGACAATCCTGTGAAAATAATTAAATGCAGGATGTCAAAGATAGACATACCTCCTGTTTAGTTACTTTGGATCCATCTTTGCCCTCTGTATTCTCTGGAGACTAGAAAAGAATTAGAAACAGTGAATTACATTCAAATTGAAGAAAAAAATACATTGGAGGGATATTTTAAAAAGAGCTCTTTTAATTCTCTGGACCACATAAATCAACAGATACTTTTCAAGGAAAAGTAAATCTGTAAGAGGATATGATTCAAACACACACACACACACACACACACACACACACACACATACACACACGCACGCACACACGACTGCATAACTACTCACATTTTAAAATTGGCAGAAGAGCTGACAAGACCTGTTCTCCATATGCATTCATTCAAAGAAATTTCCATTGATCTTCCATGATTCCAAAAGTGGCTAATGCAGAATAAGACCCAGCAGTGAGGGTCAGGAGTGCCAGAGAATCATTGCATTGTTCAGTCACTCTGCTTCTCTAAGATTCAGGCAGGACACCAGGAAACTCCAGGCTAAGCACCGAAGAATATTTTCATCCCACACTTTCCTAGTTTTAATTTCCAGCCCACTCCTTGATATGGCCTGCTAAATTCATCAGGGGTTACTAGTCTTCCAGTATCTTTACCCCTCTCTTGTAGGAGAAACAAGGACACTCCCAACACTACAGTGAATTTATTTCCCAACTTTGATCCACCCCTGGGGCAACAACTGTCCCTGCTTGTGATAGCTCCAAGCTGACTCCCTTACAGGTTGCAAATAGTGGAGAAATATACTTATATTTCTAGTGCATACCATATATCCCAATGTATTCTATTGGTCACCGATTTTGTAAAGAACATAAGGCAATTCAATTCCTCAAACTAGTTAAAATATTTTGAAACTATATAAAGCTGAAAGGTGAGTACCCAATCTCTGACACAAATGAAAAGAAGAGATGACTAGAGGTCTCTCAAGATTTAAAAAAACAGAAACAATAAACCAGCACTTGGTACAATGTTTATCTTAGCAGAATGAAACAGGGATGTGACAATGCCTTAACACAGTTTAGTTCAGCAGAAGACACTAAATTGGTAGAATATTTTAAAAAAAAACATTGGAAATATGAAAAAAAAATGTAAGTTTAAACATATAATGACCATGACCACATAATTCCAATTTGGGAACCAGAACTTAAAGAAATGTTTTGTAAAAATACTGTTTCCTCTGCACTACTTCCAATGTGGAATAACAATTCACAGCAGATCAATAGAAAAAAACAAATGTTTAAATGATTTGTGACTGTTAATACAATAACATGAAAAGTCATTTGGTGGGACTGGAGCAATAGTACAGTGGAAGGGCACTTACTTTGCACACAGCTGACTCAGGTTTAATCCCCAACACCCCATATGATCCCCTGAGCCTGATAGGAGTGATTCCTGAGCACAGAACTAGGAATAAGCCCTAAGCACTGCCAGATGTGGCCCTCCAAAACCAAATAAACAAAAGAGCAGTTTTGTTATGTAGGTATCTCCACATAACTTCAAATAAAATGAACAGAGATTAGAAAATAGTGATGTGTAAAACATACTCATACAACACGAAGCTATCACGTCTTTGGTAAAGACAAACACTCTTTTAAGACAAACGACATGGTAAACCTTCACTTCACGTTCAGGCAGTTCATTGTCTCTAGAATTCCCCATGCTGTGATGGTCACTGCTATTTCCCAATCTAACCAACTATGCTTGTTTGAGCATTCTCTCTCATGAAGGGAAACCAACCTCTTATCTGTTCTCCAGTTTTTTGCACAGGACTTTCTGGCTCATAGATTTTGTGTTTTATCTGCAGCTGAGGTAGAAACATCAAAATATTAGATTGCATCTGAAGGCTATCCCTAGATGGGCCACTCAGCTCAGTTCTCTCAGTTTCACAGCTACAAACCCAACCTTTCTGTTATTGTCTATATCTAGGAATGCTGGAATCTCATTCATATTGTGGGACACATACTTGATTTCAACACTTCGACGGGCATATTCTCTCATTGGAACTAAGCATTTAAAGCAACAGAACCTGACTATTGTGTATGCAAATGACATTAAGGAATTTAAACTAATGTAATGACATTATTTCCAGTACTTTTTTTGTTTTTACAGTGGAAGGTGGCAGGAACTATCGTCAAAAGAGCATTCTCTAAGCCCTGAATAAATACTAAACATATAAAATTTTGGATAAGTTGCAAAATACTGAAAAATAGAAATTTGAAAAGATATCATGTAATAAAGCAGGTTACAACTGGAAATGTTAATTGCTTTTAGATGAATAAACATTAAGAATTTAAGCATAAAGAGCTACAATTCTGGGCAAAGCAGGTTTTTCTAGTACTTTCCACAAAGGTTTTGATTAGCAAGCATGTCACAAATTTATAGTCAGGAACAACTTAACACATCTTTACCTTGGGTTCAGTATGGGAGGGCTGGCAGTGTTCAGTGTGGTATGAATACAAGTCATGTCACTAGCCAAAATCTTGGCTCTCTACTCATAAACTGTGTGACCTTGGGGCCGAGACTCAATCCCTGAATGACAGAGGATAAAGATATCTGACATAAATGGTGGATTAAGCAGAGAATTATAGTGAGCATTTCAGATGCTGAAGAGTATATCAGAACTGTTATACAGATGTGATGCAGCAAGAGATATAAAAATTTAGTAAATGGGTCTCCTGGTTTATCATATTATATGATAAATACAGAAAATGAAGGATAACTGGAATAGAAAAAAATACTCTGAAAGTATAAACTAAACCAAGGACAGTGGAAGAATGTGAAAACTGTTACAGATACCTGAGGCACTAGCCTACAATGCAACAAAGAGCTATCACTGTATCACTGTCATCCAGTTGTTCATCAATTTACTCGAGCAGATGCCAGTAATGTCTCCATTCGTCCCAGCCCTGAGATTTTAGCAGCCTCTCCTTATTCATCTTTCCCAACAATTGGAGGCTTCTTTCAGAGTCAGGGGAATGAGACCTGTTATTGTTACTGTTTTTGGCATATCGAATTCACCACATGGAGCTTGCCAGGCTCTGCCATGTGGGCGGGATACTCTTGGTAGCTTACCGGGCTTTCCGAGAGGCATATATATTTATTTCCCTCTAAGAGTAATAAAGAAAAGAACATGGAAAGATAGGTTGGTCAGGAGACACCAAAAACCGAGAAGCCCCACATGATCTACAGCACATTTCAGAAGCAGAAAGCAGGGGTACGGGTAGGAAGGCAATGACATAAGGACTGGAAATTTCCCCACATTTTTTTTTTTTTTTTTTTTTTTATTTTATTTTGAAAGTCATGAGACTGCAGATGAACATATGCACTAGTGAATGAATAAATGAAAACAAAACAAGCAAACACATACAATGAGAGAATGGTAATACAAGTACAGATCATTATGGAAATGTGACAAAATCTTAGAAACAATTCACAAAATATTACTTATTACTAGCCACTACCAAAATAAAAGATGCAGAACAATTTTTTATTTGTGTTTTTGGGTCCCATATAGCAGTGGACAGGGGTTACTCCTAGCTCTATGCTTGGAAGTGACCCCCTGGCATTTATCAAGGGTCCATATGTGATTCTGGAGATCTAACTGGGTGGAATATTATTTTTCAAGGATTGAGAAAACCTGTCACCTAGAATTCAGAGTAAAGGCAAAACAGGTATTACAGAATACAATTAAAAAGTAGTATTTTAAGCACAGCAGCCACACGTGTGTGGCCTCTACTCTGCTGCACGAGCACAATCCTGGAGGCCAACTGAACTACTTTGGACACAAGCAGGTCGCAAAAATGCCTCCAGACTGTGAACTGAGCCACTGCCCCATGTGGCGCCAGTGGGCAAGGGTTTCTCTCTCTAGGCTTTTCCATTTTATGAGCACCACAAAAGGGAAGTAGAATTTTCCCTGGATTTTATACAGAAATCCAAAACTGCGCGGCCGCGCGACCTAATATCTCTTAATTGTCAGCAATGTGAAACAGTTCATTTTTAGCAGGTCTGACTTTGGGAAGAAACTCCAAACAATAATAGTGAGGTTTTTTTTGAAATATTGAAGGTAATCAAAGTAGCAGCCATTTCTCTAGACTGTGAACTAAGCCATAGCCCGA
Organism: Sorex araneus; assembly: GCF_027595985.1. Classification (NCBI taxonomy): domain Eukaryota; kingdom Metazoa; phylum Chordata; class Mammalia; order Eulipotyphla; family Soricidae; genus Sorex; species Sorex araneus. Next base: position 107,107,532 of record NC_073305.1, read on the forward strand.
GGCCAGCCGAGGAGAGGAAATATCCTTCTTTCTCGGTTATTTTCCCTTTTTGGGGAGAAACACGGCATGGTGTCTGCCATATTATGAGGTCTATTTAGCAGGCACAAACTTGGTGGCATGGGAAGGGGAAAAAAAAATTATGTACTTGGAACAGTGGGACGCTTGGGCAGTCTTGGGCCGATACCAGCACATGCTCCGCCGAGATTCAACCCGGGTGGCCACTTTTGTGCGGCCACTTTGCTGCTGATCAACCAGAATCCGGAGGCCAACTAGACTACTTCTGGTTACAGAAACTGCTTGCAGCCATGTCTCTAGACTGTGAACTAAGCCATAGCCCCACGCCGGCCAAGGATGGGAAATATCCTTCTTGCTCCGTTTTATTTTTTCCCTTGTCAGGTGGTGTGGCGTCAGCCATATTATGAAGACTATTAAGCAGGCACAAACTTGGTGGCACGGGAAGGAGGGAAAAGAAAAAGAAAAAAAAGAGTTATGTACTTGGAACAGTGGGACTTCATATCTCTTCATTCTCAGCAATGGAAAACTAATCATCAAATGCTTCGTTGGCAGTAGGGCTGTCTTTTTTGGGGGGAAACTCCAACAACAATAGTGAGTTTTGTGTTGAAATATGGAATGTGATCAAGGTAAAGAGAATATGAAGTGAAATGTATCAGTTACACAGGTGGGGGTGGGGGGCGGGGGGTGGGAGGTATACTGGGGTTTTGGTGGTGGAATATGGGCACTGGTGAAGGGATGTGTGTTTGAGTATTGTATAACTGAAACATAAGCCTGAAAACTTTGTAACTTTCCACATGGTGATTCAATAAAAAAAACAAAGTAATACTTTACCACCAATAAAATATTTTCTTTTACATGGATATATTATGAAAGTATTAAATCCAGCAGTAAGAAAAATGAAAATAATTATATGTATATAAAAAGCCACACAAAATAATAGTGGCAAAGGTAAATTATAATCTGTAAATCATACTTACTTTGTGTTTAAAATTTTAATAGAAATTCTAGGCCAGTGCTGTCCTATAGAAATGCTAATGTACAATTTTTAATTGTCTAATAGCCCCATTAAAATTTTTTCAAAAGTGAAATTAATATTTAATTTAACTAAGCATAGTTAAAATTTTATCATGTAAGTGTGTAATGTTTCAAAATCTTTTTTGTACATATTTTTCAAAATCTGGCATGTATTTTAACTATACAACTCCACCCTAAATGTTTTAAATACAGCTTATTTTCAATGCTAAATTTTCACCAGGCATATCTGTTCTTTATTTAGGGTTTAGAAAATATAATAAACTCACATAGCCAAGTTGTTATAAATATTACTTAAAAAGTTCTCCCAAAGGGGTCAGAGAGATAGTAGAACAGACAGTAGAACAGTTCAAGGGCATTTGCCTTGGACACGGCCAACCTGGGTTCAATCCCAGCATCCCATATGTTCCCTCAAGCACCGCCAGGAATAATTACTGAGCATAGAGCCAGGAGTAATTCCTGAGCAATGCCAGGTGTGTCCCCCCCCTCAGGTCCCCCAAAATAAACTTCTCCCAAACTAAATCTCATGCTAGCTTTAAAATTTATATGGATTAAAATAATTCACCTCCTTTTAAAAAGCGCTTAACAGATTCATGCAACTAGTATCTATCACACTGGACAGTATAGTCTAGAAAATGGCAGTTTAAAAAGATGAGAATCGAGTGTACAGATCAGAAGTTAAAGCATATTAAGGTTCTGGTTTTGTTCTAGAGGATGAATAATTTTAGGTTCTTAAAATAAAATTTAAAGATGGTCATTAAAATGTTATGAAAACATAATAAACTTCCTAACCTGGAGGAGTGGAATAAAGTAAATTGTGCTAATAAAAGGCAGGGAATCATAGAATACAACCAAGGAAAATACATCATTAGAAACTACAGTGAAAACATGAAAGTTCATAAGTTTGTAACTGTAACTCATGGTGATTCACTAATTTAAAAAAAAGAAACTACAGGATAAGCCACTGGAAACAGTCTATATATACAAGTATAAGAATATGCATATATATTCATTCATAATTATAGGAAGTGAGAGAAGAAAAAAAGATATATTTTTCCATTTTTATAAATTGTCATACAAAAATTTATATTAAAGACATAGATATGCACTGGTTGAACTCTACAAGAAGAAAACATCCAACCCCATCAGAAAATGGGGCAATGAAATGAAAAGAAACTTTCTCAAGGAAGAAATACGAATGGCCAAAAGGCACATGAAAAAATACTCTTCTTCACTAATCATCAGGGAGATGCAGATCAAAACAACTATGAGATACCACCTCACACCACAGAGACTGGCTCACATCCAAAAGAACAAAAGTGTTGGTGTGGATGTGGGGAGAAAGATACCCTCCTTCACTGCTGGTGGAAATGCCAACAGGTTCAGCCCTTTTGGAAAACAGTATGAACGCTTCTCAAAAAGTTAGAAATTGAGCTTCCATTGACCCAGCAATACCACTTCTGGGAATATAATCCCAGAGAGGCAAAAAAGTATAGTAGAAATGACACCTGCTCTTGTATGTAGAAATGACACCTGCTCTTGTATGTTCATCGCAGCACTATTTACAATAGCCAGAATCTAGAAAAAACCCGAGTGCCCGAGAACAGATGACTGGTTAAAGAAGCTTTGGTACATCTACATAATGGAATACTATGCAGCGGTTAGAAAAGACGAAGTCATGAAATTTGCATACAAGTAGATCAACATGGAAAATATCATGCTAAGTGAAGTGAGTCAGAAAGAGAGGGACAGCCATAGAAAGATTTCACTCATCTGTGGAATATAAAGAAACAGAATGGGAGACTAACACCCAAGAATAGTTGAGATAAATACCAGAAGGTTTGCTCCACGGCTTGGAAGCAGGCCGTACATGCTGGTAGAAAAGGCAGTTCAGATAGAGAAGGGAACACCAAGTAAAGGGGGTTTGGAGGATCTGCTCGGGATGGGAGATGAGTTCTAAAAGTAGACTATAGACTGAACACAATGGCCACTCAATACCTCTATTGCAAACCACAGCACCCAAAAGGAGAGAGATCGAGAGAGAGCAAAAGGGAATGCCCTGCCACAGAGGCAGGGTGGGTTCAGGGGGGTTGGGGTACGGGTGGTGGGAGGGATACTGGGATCATTGGTGGTGGACAATGGGCACTGGTGGACGGATGGGTACTCGATCACTGTATAACTGAAATGCAAGCACGAAAGTTTGTTAAGTCTACAACTGTACCACATGGTGTTTCACTAATAAAAAAATTTTAAAAATAAAGACATAGATATTATAAAAATATAAAGTTGTAGAAAAAAGGACACACACCCAGTTCATGATAATGGTTACCTCTCAGGACACTGACCAGCAAAAGCAACCAGAAGGTGTTTGGAAGCAAGTTTTCACGTTTTTATTTTACTTAAAAAAGTACACCTGAAACAAAATGACAAAATGTTCAAATTTGTGAAGGATTATGAATGAGTTTTAAATTAAGTTAAATATGCCCTATGACTTCTTACATTATTTTCTATAAATTGTTCCCAAACATAAAATTTGCCAATATGGTCAATGAAAAATTAAGGCTAAAAGCAAATGTAACCCACAAAGCCCAGTCTAACAGTCGCACTTCTGTTCTCAAACACAAACTCAACGGCTGGGTTTACTCAGAGAATTTTCTGTATTTTTTAAATGGCTTATAACTCTGTTTCATCCATGGCCTCTTCTTTTCCTGTAACACATATATAATCCATAATCACTTTCTTTGTGCTGCTATGCAGAAAACAGTGTTGGGCAAACTTGAGGGAAGAGTGAGCCCTCCAAACCAGGATTGCCAACTGTTGAGAGGTGTGGGAGTGGGCGGGGGGTTTTGGGTGGGTGCGTTGGGGTGTGGGGACAGTGATGTTGGGCCAAGAATTCCTCCAGCAGCTGAAGTTGGACTCATCTATCTTCTTTACACTAAGACACTTGCCTAGATCCTACACCGGCCACGGACACAAACAGATGGGCATAAGTGCACTTGCTTTCAGACTCAAAAAAGATCCATGATTCCTTGATAGGTAACCAAGAACTTTGGTTTTATAGGGCTTTATAGGGAACTTTCTGGAACACACAGAAGGAATAAATGGGGAAATTTATCCAAATAGTGGGTTTCTCTTGCAATAGTCATTATTGCCTTAAAAAAAAGCAGTACCTTGGGAGCCATCAGCCCAAGATATCAGGTAACACAAAAAAGTCCTATCGTTAATGACCACATTCTTTTGTGGTATATAAAAATAATATATAATAGAATGGTTGAAGACTGATATCTATGGCCAGGGAAAACAGGGGCTAGGAGGACTGGTCAATGGTTGAAACTAACCATAAATGTGTGTGGGGCTGAAGGTAGGTAAGAGACCAGTATGATAACAATAGCAGGGAATGGTCACGCTGGGAAAGATCTGAGTTTTAAAGTAGGTGAAGGGATATTCTTGATAATCTTTCAATATCAATATTGCAAACCACAATGCTGGGAGCGTAGAAGAGAGAGAGGGAGAGAGAGAGGGAGGGAGAGAGAGAGAGAGAGAAAGAGAGAGAAGAAAAGCACCTGCCATAGTGCCATAGACACAGGCAGGCAGGGGGTGGGGGTGGGGGGTGATGGGAGGGAACCTGGGACACTGATGCTGAGAAATGTACACAGGTGGAGGGATGGGTGTTGGAATACTATATAACTGAAATCTAATCATGAACATCTTTGTAATGGTCTATCTCACAGTGATTAAAAAAAAAATCCTATCACCTCTCAAAAATTTCTTGTGGACATTGTTAGCAGAAAAAGATATTTGAAGATGTGGCAGGAGTCCTCAGTGGTCCCTGGTGGCCCTTGGTGGCACGCTTGTTAGCCATACTCCAAGGAAACAGAGAGGGCTTAGAATTCACAGCAACCAGTGCTGGGCCTTGAAATAAGAATTTCAAGACACCTTTTGCCAGCAGATATAGAACACACCAAATTTCATCTCTTGGGTTACCTGTACTAATGTGTGAGAGCTGGGAGTGGCTATAACACTGCAAGGAAACTAAGCAATCACTTCTTTTAATCCAAGGAACGCTTTTGTTTTCTTTTGTTTTGTTTTGTTTTGTTTTGTTTGCGGGCCATACCTGTTAGTGCTATGAGCTTACTCCTGGCTCTACACTCAGGGGGTGACCCTAAGAGGGGCTGGATATTGAACCTGAGTCAGTGGAGTGCAAGGCGAGTGCCTTACCCACTGTACTATCTCTCCTGCCCAATAAAGGAAGATGCATTATTTTGTTTTGAGGTGACTTTTCTCTAACTGTTGACCAATTTTTGTTATTGTTTTCATTTGTACTTCTTAATTTGAATTTCAAAATTAATTTGTGTTTTTGTTACAAACCCAACATTGAGAAAATAAAGCAGTCGAATGGCAAACTGTTTAGCAGAAGAAAACTACTCTGAAAATTCCAAGTAACACATCTGGAGATAGAATTATGAGGTTTTGAAAATGAGAGGTAGTTTCCTTAAATTCAAATATTCCCACAGCACACAGATGCTGAAAATTTGATTCACAGTCACAAGACCAGCAAGACTGCTTTTCATTTCTTCTACAGGAGCATGTTTGGCATTCTCCAATACTACATTGTAAAATAAGTTTTAACAATTCAGCACTTGGAATTAAGTCAAAACAACCAGAAGATGTCAAATACCTACTCCTTTGTGCCTACTGATTTTCTCAATTCTAGAACACCAAGTTGCATGGAAATTAAGGTCATTTCTGGGGAGCTTGTCTTCCCAAAATATTTCGTTGCTTAAGATAAAAGTAATCAAGTAAAAAATCTTTAAAATTCTGTGGATGAGTTAAAATAAGTAACAAGTCCTCTTTTCTGAGGGGTACTTTCAGGGATAAAAGTTTACATTGCGTTCTGGAATAAAAGATAACAAACTGAAGTCCATGTTCAAGTATATCCAGTGAAATTTTATTGGAGTCACTGTTACTGTCATCCCGTTGATCAATGATTTGCTCATGTGGGCCCACTAATGTCTCCACTCATCCTAGCCCTGAGGTTTTAGCAGCCTCTTTTTACTCATCCTTCCAAACCATGGCACATTAGAGGCTCTTCAGGGTCAGGGGAATGAGACCCATCATTGTTACTGTATTTAACATATCAATACACCACAGGGAGCTTGTCAGGCTCTCCAGTGCAGGCAGTAAACTTTCGGTACCTTGCCAGGTTCTCCAAGAGGGAGAACGAGGCTATCAGATGTCTTCCAGGGGCATGGTTTTATAGTCTCTGGATGTTGGCCATTGATGGGATTACACAATGGTGGGGGCAGTTTCTGGGTGTGACTGCCTAGCTACTGGAAAATGGGGAATCTGGGTGGAAGAGGCCCAGTCCTGACCCAAGCAGCCTTGGAGATCTTGGCCCCGGGTCCTGCACACCTGGGTTCTTCTGCTGGTTCCTTCATGCTTGAGGCTCATCCAGACATGTGAAGAGTGGCCTTGAGCATGGCTGTGGCTGGGTTCCGGAGGTCTTCAACTGCCAAAGCTCTGCTTGGGGTAGGGGAGGGAAACTCAACCCTTATGTTTATTGGAGTAAACATACATAATTCAATAATGGGAGTAAATTTTTAATAAAAATTAAGTAATTTATGTATTTCACACATACCTATGATCTGAATTGTCTCTCATCTGCTTTAGCTTTTTCATTTGTTGTGGGTTTTATATGAATGGCATTAATTAAGAAGTCCCTGGCAGAAGGCAGAAGTCTGAATTCCAGCAGCTGTTATTTCATGTCTCTGGATTTGAGTTTTTTGATGAGTTAAGACTAAGATGGGGTTAAAGTTATCACTTGTGTTTACTTATCTGCCCATATACTTATTAATCACACTACAGAATTATCATGTTAATATTATAGGGACTGAGGTCTTGGAAAAAAAGAAAAGGGAAGGATACCTAGAGGGAAAATAATAATGAATTATGATCTGAATCATTTTATCTTTTTTACAATTCTATGTAGTTGGTAAAATACACAGAGCCCCATTTTATAAAGGAGGAATTATGATCAGAATTGTTCTGTCACTTGCCCAAGACTACTCAGATGACCAGGAAGATTACCAGCAGTCTTTTTATTTCATTTTATTTTTATTGAGTCACCATGAGATACACAATTACAAAGCTTTCATAATCTAGTTTCAGTCATACAATGTTCCAACACTCATCCCTCCACCAGTGTACATTTCCCACCACCAATGTCCCCAGTATCCCTCCTGTCACCCTCTCTCCCCCAGCCTGCCTCTATGGAAGGCACTTTTATTCTTTCTCTCTACTTTTGGGTATTCTGGTTTGCTATACAGATTCTCAGAGGCCACCTCGTTTAGTCCTTTACCATTGTCAGCACACATCTCCCATCCAGAGCTATCCTTTCTAACCATAATTGTCATAGTAGTCCCTTCTCTATCCCAACTGTCCTCTCCCCCAGCCCTTGAGGCAGCCTTCCAACGATGGACCAATCCTAGTGGCCTTTTTTTATATTGTCCTTGGGTGAAGGTTAGTCTCATACTATGTTTTTTTATATCCCAGAAAAGAATGAAATCATTCTATGTCTGTTCCTCCCCTTCTGATGCATTTCACTCAAAATGAAACTCTCCATGTGAGTTATCTATAAGTGAATTTATAAGTTATTTGTATGCAAATTTCATGGCTTCATTTTTTTTCTAACAGCTATATAGTATTCCATTGTGCAGATGTACACTGTTTGTTTAAACAGTTGCCTGTTCCTGGACACTTGGTTCGTTTCCAGATTTTGGCTACTGTAAACAGTCCAGTAGTCTTGGTGGGATTATGACACTGGGAAGCCGGACAGCGTTTCCCCCACCACTGCACCACTGGGAGACTGTACTTGTTTCCTGAGTTCAGACTTGGGGCATATCTAAGACACTTGAAGAGCTAAAGCCTTAGTCTGGGAAATACTTTAATTTGTAGGTCAGACAAGTAGTTTAATAGGTTGGAGCATATACTTTGCATGTAGGAGACCCTTGGTCAGTCCCTGACACATGGTCTCCCAGAACCCACGAGAATAGAGCCGGGACTAGAGCCCTGAAACAACAGGATGTAGCCCCAATCCCACAAGCCTAAATTATCTGTAGACAGAGCCAAGGAGCATATAGCATGTTTCTTAGTTTCTAAGAAGCTAAATGTTTTTTAGTCCCTGAATATTAGCAAGTTCTTGAAATAACCATAAACAATGTCCTATTAAAAATTATATGCCAAGGGCTGGAGCTATAGCATAGTGGGTAGGGTGTTTGCCTTGCATGCAGCTGACGCGGGTTCAATTCCCAGCATCCCATATGGTCCCCTGAGCACCTCCAGGAGTGATTCCTAAGTGCAGAGCCAGAAGTAGCCCCTGAGCATCGCCAGGTGTGACCCGAAAAGCAAAACAAACAAACAAAAAAATTATATGCCAAGTTGACCATAAGTGTATTATTTTTAATATTTAAACAATAACAAAGATAGGTGATCCTTATCTCACTATTAAAATTAAAGATGAAGCCCAAACCTCTAAATCAGTCTATTTTTATAGCACTTTATATTTTTCAATGTTCTTTTATAAAGGAATACATTTTTTTTCCTCCAAAAAGAAATACTCTTGTGAGGGGTCAAAGAAATGATCCTGGTTAACAGAGCTTGAGTGGGCTGACCTGGATTCCATCCTTGGCACCACATGGTCCCCTGAGCATCAAGTACAGCCCTGGACACTCTCAGCACTGCTGAATGTGGCCCTGGAGGCTTCCAGGCACCTGCAGGCTGGCCTGGGTAACCCTTGGGTCCTTGCACGAATAGCTGGCCAGGCTGCCTGAGTTGCTCGGAGAGGTGTCTGTGCTTCTTGAGCACCACTTGGCAAGTCTTTGCCACCACCTTAACCCCCAACAAGAACACTGTGTGGTATTTGATATTTTTCAATAGCACTAGAGGGGAAGTTTTAATATTCTTATGTTTAAGATAAAGAACAGAGAGTCAAATTGGTCCCGTGACCTTCCTCCAACAAAGACTGGTAGAGTCTACACTTTGTATGGGGTCCAAAATAATAAAACTCTAATTTTAAAATACCACTTTGTACTCCTTAAAAAATAAGTTTTGTTATAAATCAACGTGTAACTCAGAAAATTGAAATAAAAAAAGTCAGTCAATACTTAGGTTCAACAGATTTTCCAAGCTAAAAAGTTACAAATGCAAAAGCACTCATTTAAAAAACTCATGCCTAGGTAATCATTGCTCAACAATATAATTTTGCAATATGGTGTATGCCTGTATATTTATGTATTCCTGATCACAGGAGAGTATCTTTACTATTTTATGATGAACAAAGACAATATATCATGGAAACAGTTAATTCAGCGCTCATGGTGGAATTAGAAAAAATACAGTCTGATGTAGTACTCAAAGATACCAATATTTGGGTGAGAAAATTGCTTGTGCATGTCTAATTTGCTTGCAACACTATAATCCATTAGTTACTGAAGTACCTGGAATGCTCATGATAATGTGCCCTTACAGGAAGCAAAGTCTGGCCTGAGGGCCTGATCACAGATAATAGCAACATGCTGGGTAACTTTCTATGAGTGCACCTAGAAGGACAAGGCAACCTCTATATTAATAAAGACAAAAGTTTAAATATACAAATGCACAACAGATAACTCTTGGCTCTGTTGCTTCATTCACCCTGCACCTTGGTTTTAAATAAAAGTACGTGAAGGTAGTAAAATAATTTATGGGAAGTACTGTCATACAATGGCTAAAAGCAAAATTCTTGAATGAGAGAAGGGTGAGTTAAAATCCTGGTTCTAACCGTTTCTAGCTGAATTATCCTAAGAAAATGAATCCTTAATCTCACAAAATTTCAAAAATCTCACTATGCAGAAGAAAGGCCAGAAACCTCAGTAGATAAGAGGACAGGCTTGCTCCAGACTGCGTGAATCAACTCCTTGCTGGGCTTCCCTGAACACCACGGTTTGTGTTAAATGTGTTCATGAAGAATACACATCTTACTAGGTGGTTGGATAGATTCCGTTTATAAAAACCAAAGTTCTCTGAATGACACCAAAGTCATGGAAAGCCACCTAAATATAATTTATTTGGCTACCTGCAAGATGAGGCTAGTTGACAGAACTTCCATGAGATATGAAATAACACAAAATAGCACTATAGTATTTCCCAAGTTTACTTCCAGTAACTTCATTGATTTTTAAACTAAGGTGCCCAATGGACATAAAGCACAGACATCTAGTGTAGCCAGGGAGTCAATAAATGACAACAATGAAAAAATTCAAAATATCAAATTACTTGATAAAACTTTAATGTTAAAATATTGGTTCAGAACCAACTGTGAAGCCTAAACCATTCCTTTATTCTTCTACTACTTGTTTGTTTTCTTTGCTTTTCAGTTGCTGGGGTCACACCTAGAGGTCCTTGGAGTACTCTGGGCTCTGTGCTCCGGGGTCACTGTAGGCAATGCTCAGGAGACAAGAAGTGTCTGGGGAACTTAGGCGTCCTGCATGCATGCACTCAGTCTTTTGAGTTCTTTATCTGGCCTCAACTCTATGCTTCTAAATATGGAAAACACTTACTTTATGTGTGGTCAAACATGCAAACAACTTGGAAACATGTAAATATTCCTAAAAGAGTTTTTGGACATGCCCACTGACATAAAAATGTAGGACTCAATAAACACCTTGACCAGAAACCAATATGTGATCTGGTTTCTAAGAACACTGTGAAATGTACACAGTAAATAAGCAGGCCACGAAAAAGAATTCAATATTTTTATTTGGTTTGTTATCTTCAACACTGATTTTTAAATTACTCTGGAGACTAACATCATATTTTAATATACTAGGTACTGTGAAAGCAGACAGCTTAAATGGTATTTATTTCAGTCACCATTTTCAAATTGCACCCTGCAGGAAAGTGGAATATATTTAACTATGGTGTAAACAAAAGCAGTGTTATAGGGGAAAAATATAGGAAAAGAAGATAACTTGATAAATGATTTACGAGGGGGAATTTTTATGCTATATGGAGATGTTTTTAAACATTTTCTTTTCTGTGAGTAAAGCTCACCTGTGAAAATATACCAGATTAAAGCTTATGTTCTTTCAAAACCACATTCTTTTTTTGGTTGTTAAACATTCACTTTGATAATTAATTGCACTTAATTAGATATGGAGGGTTACATCAGCTCATTCTGATATGGCATGCCTTGTTTGTCCTCCTGCAAAATGGAAGCTTGGGGCTTACTACAAAGCTATTATTCCACCATAATTCTCTTAAACATTAAAAATATCAGCACAATAATAAACATCCACTGACTCTTTTTTTTTTTTTTTTTGCTTTTTGGGTCACACCCAGCGATGCTCAGGGGTCACTCCTGGCTCTGCACTCAGGAATTACCCCTGGCCATGCTCAGGGGACCATATGGGATGCTGGGAATCAAATCCAGGTCGGCCTCGTGCAAGGCAAATGCCCTACCCGCTGTGCTATCACTCCAGTTCCACCACTGACTCTTCTAAACATGCAAGGCCTAAAAACTAAATACAAAAACATGTTGGAGGAGTAGTACAGGGGTTGATTGCTGCTCAAGGCTTGGGAGGTCCTCCCTTCCCCCCTCCCCCCCAAATCATGTTGGTTATTCTACTAAGTACTTTGCATTTACCACCTCATTTAATTGTACCAGAAATCAAGTGAGGTAGAAAATATACACATAATACATATAAATATGTATATTCAAATTTTATTTTAGTCACTGTGCTTACAATACTGTTAATGACAGAGTTTCATGCATAAATATTCTAGAATCCCATTCTCCACCAGTATCTGATTCTCTCCACTACTACCATTGCCATAGTGCTGTTTTCAACCACCACTTCCCACAAGTTTCCAAATGAAGGTAAAAAGTATCTTTTTTTAATCCCAGTTTTATAGATGAAGAGATTTGTTGTAGAGACTTAGGAATTTAGAATTTATTAAGCATCTTATTCCTCATTAAGGAATTTATTAAGTCATTTGCCCAAATCATATAGTTATTAAAAATCATATAGTAAATTAAAAATGCCAGAAGGACTATATTGGACTACCCTTAACATATGAAATAATTAAACTTTCTAGTTTCTTTCCTTAAAAAAAATCATTCATGCACTTACTTGTTTAACAAATTACAGTGCCTGTGTTAGGTATAATGGGAAAAGGCATCAAAGATTTCATGATCTAGCTGAAATAGAAGGATTATAGTTCACTTAATTAGACAATCAATCAAATAACTGGTGCCAATTTAGAAACACAGAGTCAATCACCTGTGAAACTCAAGGTAACTAGAAGGAAGGCAAAGGGACCCAGAAGTCAAGTCACCGAACCTTTGCAGAAGAGGTAGTGGACCTACCACATAAAATCTGATGTCAACTCACTTTGATTTTAACATCTTCATACTTCACAGAAAGTACTTCACTGGCCTAGAGCGATAGTGGGGGAGGGTTGGGGGGAGGAGTAAGGCATTTGCTTTTCACACTGTGGATTCCAGACTCCATTCTGATCCCTAGCACTGCATTTGGTCCTCTGGAGCACATCTAGGAGTAATCCCTGAGGGCACAGCCAGGAAAAAGCCCTGAGCTTTCTCCTTTTTCCACTACCCTCCCCCATAAAAATAACAAACAAAAAGACACAATTAATTCATCAAGATGGGACTTCTGAAAGGACCAGTGACAGACCACCTCAGTACAAAGAAAGAATAGCACTGATCTTACTGAGGTGAAAACAAAGCAAAATATAGCCTTCCCCAAGGCACCACTGGGGTGGTTCTGGTGGTCACTAGGATCACAGGGTCAGAGAGCACCTCATCATCAGACCCTCAGATTCCCTGAGTGGTCCCCAGATTCCCTGAGTAATTATTAGAAGCCTTCCTAAACCTCTTAAAACTAAAAAAAAATCTTTAATTTCTTTAAGGGGTGTGGGACACACTGACAGTGTTCGGGGCTTACTCCTGACTCTGCCCAAGGATCATTTCTGGAGGGGCTTAAGGATCACATGAGGTGCCAACAATCAAACCCCATCAGCCATATGCAAGGCATGCACCTTACTCACTGTAATATCTCCCTCGAGGCCTCAATTCTTCTAACCAAACAAAGTTTCTTTTTTTTTCCTGAATTTTTTTCTCTGGACATGCTGCTTAGTCAAACCTTTGAATGCTCATAGCTCATCTTGTGGCTCTCACTTCTTGCCATAAATGATAAATACTTACGTATGTCCATTACTTATGCTGTGTTAGTGAAAGATCTTAAATATAAAGGAATTCATTAATTCATTTCAAAAAGAATCGAAAAACAATAATCTTCCATTTAATCTCCCAAGGTGATGGGCAAAGTTTGATGTTCAAATATTTAATAATGAGAGAGTGAATGAACAAAATGTCTGACCCTGAAAAGTATAGCAGTCCTTATTTAAAAATACGTTCCACATCAATATTAACTCAATTAATTTTAGTAGGCATTTATGTATACATAGAACATGCCAGATCCTGTCAAAATCAGACTAGAAAACTCAATATGTCTAAGAAGGCAATTAATTATATGCATTAATTATATGCATTAATTGATTTATATATTCACCTGAATTCTTATGAAAATAATCACAGGTACTTTTGCAGAAATTTAAACTGATTCTAAAATTTAAATGGATATGTAAAGGCTGTAACAGTCAAAAAATTTTGCAAAATAAGTAAAGGGTAAAGAAAGGGTTGGCAGTAACAAACTTCAAATTTCAAATAAAACTATCATAGCACTGTAGCACTGTCGTCCCGTTATTCATCAATTTGCTCGAGTGGGCACCAGTAACGTCTCCATTGTGAGACTTGTTGCTACTGTTTAATCAAAGTAATGTGGGACTGGAATTAGAGTGGATAAGTAGATAACAGAACATAACTCAGAACCTAGAAATAAGTCTTTACAATTATTATGAAGTGATTTCTGCTCAGTTCCAGATAATTCACTGGAAAAAGGATGGTCTTTTTAATAACTGGTATTTAGATAACTGGATATCCACATACAAAAAATGCATGTAAACCAATTTCACAGAAAATGAATTCAAAATGGATTATAAAACTAAAATAAGAACTAAGTGTACAAAACTTTAAAGAGAAAATATCTGTGACTCTGATTTATGTAGGACTGAAGCAATAGCACATCGAGTAGGGCATTTGCCTTGCACGAGGCCGACCCGGAGTCGATTCCTTTGTCCCTGTCGGTGAGCCCAGCAAGCTACCGAGAGTATCCCACTTGCACGTCGTGGGAAGCTACTCGTGGTGTATTCGAAATGCCAAAAACAGTAACAACAAGTCTCACAATGGAGATGTTACTGGTGTCCGCTCAAGCAAATCGATGAACAATGGGACGACAGTGCTACAGTGCTACAGATTTATATAGAATTATATCCGATATGACACTAAACAGACTTCATCAAAATCAAAAACTTTTTCAAAGAAATTAAGTGAAATGTTTTAAGTCACAGATTCAAAGAAAATATCTACAAATAAGATGTCTGATATAGGACTTCTATCCTGAATATATGGAACTTTTATAGCTCAATAATAAGACATACCAATTTTGATATGAATATGAATATCTTTCAACTAAGTTATACAGATGTTACAGAGAAATAAGCTAGTATGCACATGAAAAGACATGCATCATCACTCATTATTATGTACATGTAAATTAAAATTTACTATACTGCTAATAAACAAAATTCCTGGCCTGAGCAAAGATGTGGAGAAACTGGAAGCCTCATGTATTCATAGTACAATCACTTTGAAAAAGAGTTAATAATTTGCTTGGCATCCACCTTCCTACTCTAGGAAATCTTTAAGTATACTATAGCTTTAAGAATTTATACTGTATATGCTGGAACATACACTCAAGCTTAATGTTATTCAATTGTTTTTACCGCTACTCTTGTCACTGAATTAAATATAAGCTCCATGAGAGCAAACTGCATATTCCTACAGTAGTAAATTGCTAAGAATCCAAGTATTCCCATTATTCTTCATTAGTTCCACTTTTTGCTTTAAGAAACAGGGTGTGCATTAGAAAACATTTCATGATTTTGGGGGAAAGAAAAATAAAAGAGGCCAACATTGGCCAAAATTGTAGACGACTTAAAAATTATTTTAATGTAGATCAATCAATACTTTTGTCAAGAAAAATACCTGGAGAATACCTAAATGCTTTGGCATTTGGCCGAACTTAAGTGATCATAAAGAGCTATGCAAATTAACAATTCTTCCCCCTCTCCCGCCCCCATTTAGGAAGGCTTTAGCTGTATGGATTCTAATGTAATCTTCAGTAAATTCCAAGATTCTATGAAGCAGTTTTAAGATTTGTACTATGAATGAATGGGACGGCCATAGAACCATGTTTAATCGGTGGCTGCTCTTATTCAAGAAACAAATCAGGTCATCATGAATGAAGGCATGAATGAATTCCCATGAGGGAACCAGAAGAAGAGGTTCATCTCTGAAGAGCAATGGCACTCAGATACCTTACTTGGATCTGCTCTGGTCCTCAGATGCCTGAATAGCTTATTCATGTGTACTTACTCATTATTCATTTATTCCACGGAAATGATAATCAAAGGCCAATTCCGCTACCATCCTTTTCATCCCTCCTATCTCCTTAAGAAAGGTGGACAGTGAGGGAAACTCTCCATTTCACCAATTTTGGTCCATCCAACAACAGCAAGGAATCTACTAAAGTATGGTCCATTATATACCAAGCATTTGCACACACGTAACCTACTCCTTACCTGAATTTGTTACTAATTCGCAGGAATGGAAATGGTACCAAACCCCTTTGCAAACCATTTCTTGATAATTAGTTACTCTGACATCTGAAATTCCCATCTTCATCATTAAACCTCAAATGCCAAAAATTCTCCTGAAAATGGTGGTATCGTTTTTACATCCTTGTATTAGTACAATAGGGTTGGAAAAACAATAATTTCATAAAAATCAAGCTTTAAATAAGGGTGTCAATTCTTATTTTTTGAGTTCTTTTTAACAACCCACTCCTCAATGAGGGGACCTTTATTTTTTCAACTTGTTAAACGCCTGGGCTAGGCTGACATCTATTAACGGCCATTGGTTGGTGAGATATATTTCTCTTATGATTTGAGTTAATAATAGAAGTCAAATTCTTCCCACAACATAAGTGCATAATATATGCACCAAAAAAATTTAAGTCCCTCCCCCTTATAATACTTTTAGTTTTTACACACACACACACACACACACACACACACACACACACACACACACACACACAAGGGGAGACAGATTCCCACCAAATTCTTAGAAGTGGCAAATTGTATCTTTTAGAAACTTAAGTATTTTGAAATAATGCATCCATTCACAGTCGTATATTGCTAAAACAGGCTGTTATTTGTAATCCGGGGTCAAACATAAGAGCCACTCTGGCTGGTACAGTAGAAAAAAACAGGTGGTGGGAGGGTGAAAAATCATCTTTTAATATTTTTAAATTTTTTATTTAAAAAATCATTAAAGGACCGTGATTTACAAAGTTATGGAGAGTTGAGGTTTAGGCAAATACTGTTCAGGGACCAATCCCACCAGCAGCAAATCATTTAGGAGCAGCTACGGGGACGCCATGCCATCACCTCCTACCCTGGAGCAATGACAAGTGACAGCCACACTCCGCAGGGGGCCTGCGTCCTCGTGCCGGACTCTGGGTGTCCCATAGCCTAGCGGACGAGGAAAAGGGCACCGACAGGGCCCATTTCCCTCCAGGCCTCGGAGGGCAAGCGAGAGCGCGCCCACCCACCTCTCCCTCCTGGGCCGGACTGAGGTCTGCGCCCCAGAGTGGTCTGGGCGGCCAGGAGGTTCCCGCCGCACCGGCCTGCGGGGGGTCCCGGCGGGAGCCGGGCGCGATTCCATTCTCCTGGCCCTGCGCTTGGTCCCACCGGAGGGACCCCTGGGCCAGCGCACACTGACCTGCAGCGAAGGCGCGCGGGGAGCTGAGTGCACTTTTAAATATAGCTTTTCCTCGGCGCAATCAGAGCCATCGCGGCCGCCCAGACACCCGCGCACCCGTCCCATTTAATGTTTTCCGTCTTTTTATGCATTGATTAGTCCCCCAGCCCCTGCCAGGCATCTTTGCCACACCGATCACACGCCACAGTTTGCAAAGAAAAACTCCCCAAACAGCAAGCAGGGAGGAATAGAAAGCGCTTTCACTGAGGGAGGTGAAAATCGAGGAGAGAGAGAGAGAGAGAGAGAGAGAGAGAGAGAGAGAGAGAGAGAGAGAGAGAGAGAGAGAGATGAGAGAGAGAGAGAGAGAGAGAGAGAGAGAGAGAGAGAGAGAGAGAGAGAGAGAGAGAGAGAGAGAGAGAGAGAGAGAGAGAGAGAGAGAGAGAGAGAGAGAGAGAGAGAGTCGCTGCAAAGTAACAGAGAAGGATGAGGACGGTGGGAGGCAGGGCAAAAGCGAAGGGACATCTGCAACAGGCATCTGAAAACAAGTGTGGAGCAGCCAAGAGATCCACCAAGCCCAACTACGTTCCGCACAAAACCATTTCCCAGCCCAGATTCGCTCCGAGCACAATGTGAAGGCCTTTGAAATCTTTTTCTGCTAGGTCTTACCTTTCTCTTCGGCATAATGATTACGGTCGTTGTCAAATAAAAAAAAATAGTAAAGCCACGAGCCGGACGTGCTGGCCCCACCGCGGGCTGCGCCGCCGCCGCTGCAGCTGCACGGGCGCTGGGCTCGGCCTCTCGGACCTGCGCCTCCGCGGCTCCCTCCAGGGCTCTCTTCTCGCTCCCCTCAAGTTCCACCAATGAGCGAGCCCAGTCGCTGGCCGCGAGGCCCCATTGGCTGCGACAACGCTGTAAATTCCACGAGGGCACGCCCACCTCCCGCGCCGGGACGCACTGTTGTAGTTTCCACTTGGGCGAAAGAAAAGAAAAGAAAAATCTGCCTGGCGACTGAGCATGCCCAGTTCAACTATGAACCCCCACCCCCACCCCAAACTCCCAATCACTGGGTCCTAGAGTTGTATTGTTTTGCTACTCCCTCTTTGGATTTTATCAGTGGGAACAGCTTTCTCCGGGAGGAAACGGAGGAGGGATGGACATGTTAATTTTATGATACAGGCAGCGGGCACTACGTTTCCCACCCATAACGGTTTGTTATGAATATTATGTGATGGAAAGAGTAGGAAGGCATTCATTCTGTTCTGGAAGAGTCTGGCAATCTCGAAGGGTTTCGATTCCCCTTCTGTCTAGTGATTATAATTCCTAAAATTGTTTAGCTATTCATTTCCTAAAATGTATGAATACGCATCACTGATTCTACAACATAAAACCAGGGTCGGAGGTGAATATATATTGCGATAGTTTTTTTAAAAAAGTCAATTCAGATTATTATATATTTTAAATATTTAATTGATGTCCGTTATGCATTATTTCTCAAAAATATTGCAAGGCATTGAAAAGGACATTGTTGAACTGCTGTCAAATTAATTTTATTAGGTAGTTTTATTTTGAACCCTAATCTAGTGAAATAACTCAAAAGAAGACAAGTACAGACCTGATAAATATGACACATATATCTGGAAAAGTCTTTAATAAATCAAAACCAATGCTTAAAAGAATGATACGTTGTGTTTAATGCCGTTTGCAAAGTTGGTTTAAGATTGGAAATAAATAAGTGAAATTAAACATATTAATAAGATAAAGGAGAGATGAGTATGATCATTTTAGCAGATAGAAGAAAAGTTATAGTGAGTGGGTAAGCAAGATGTAAATACTTATAATGTATTATTACTCAGCTATAAAAAGGAACAAAGAATTCTACACAAATGAATATCAAAACCAAAATGCTGCATGAAAGAAGTAAAATATAAAAGACCATATTGGTGACTATACTTTACTGCAAAATTAGGCAACCATAATCATATTGGAAGACAGAAGCTCACATCATAAGAAAATGTATTAAAGTCTAATTTTTCACAATTAAAGTTTCACAATTTCAACTTTTGTCACGTTGTGAATGTTGATAATGTATGCAACAATGTTAACAAGAAATTTTTGATTCTCTATTTTTAAAAAATTTTTTAAAAATTCTCGATATCTAGAAAAGCTCCAGAAATTGTCAATAACTTTAAAAACAATCTTTAGGAGCAGAAGGAATTTACATATTTCATGTATTTCGATCTTTACCATTTTAACATTATTATTGCTCATTAAGAACATTTCCCTCTTCCTTCCTTCTTCCCTCCCTTTCTTCCTTCCTTTTGTTTTGGGGCCACACCTAGCAATGCTCAGAGATTACTCCTGGCTCTGAACACAGGAATTACTCCTGGTGGTGCTCAGGGGACAATAAGGGGCCCTGGAGATTAACCCCCCAGTTAGCCACATGCAAGGTAAGCACCCTACTCAATGTAGTATCTCTTCAGCACCAAGAGAGCCCTTTCTAATACATGCCTATTCCCTTTGGCATCATCACAGTTGTATTTGACAGATTTCTTTTGGTTTTCAGGAACTTAATAAATCATAATACAATCAGAATTGAAATAAAACCAGTTCTTTGCTATAGAGCTGGATTAAAAACTTAAAGATCACTTTTGTGTGTGTGTGTATATATATATATATATATATATATATATGATAATGAGGATATCTTAGAAGAGAGCCAAGTTGCAAAATCAGATACAAAAAATTTGCAAATTATTTTGATGGAGTAAGATAAAAGCCATTGGAAGATATTTTTTTTTATGGCGGCTTATACCCAGTGCTGTGGTGCAGTGTGGGCATTTCTGGTTTGGTGTTTGTACTGCATTGCTGTATGGGCTAGGTTGTGTTTGGGTAGAGCTTAGCATGTGCTCTACCTCTTGAGCTTATTTCCTACCCCAGTGAAGGCATTTTCAGCAAGGGATCTGTGATAAGGATGTAGGGTAGCTCTTGAAATCTGTTTGAGTAGTTTGTGTTTATGTAGCTAAAATGATGTCCCAGAAAAAAACAGGGCTAAGATGATTCTCCACCTTCTGTGATGAAAAGTAACTTGCGAATTTGATTTCTTTAGTTGCTATATTTCAACTTTAAGTAATTAACTATCAATATCAAATAAAATTGAGAATATTTTTACTACATAATAAAAAGGTATCAATGAAAGTGAAGCTTGTCAGCTGGTTAAAGAAACTTGATTGACAGGAAGGGTGGAGTAGATCCAATAGATGGTGGTGAGGTATTTCAAAATTTTGGGACAGCTTTAACAGCTGTGAAAAAGTACTTCTGAAACGCATGCAATAATGTGAATCAATGTTCTATTAACAAGAAAAAAGTTTTCCAGGGGCCGGAGCGATAGCACAGCGGGTAGGGCGTTTGCCTTGCACGCGGCCGACCCGGGTTCGATCCCCGGCATCCCATATGGTCCCCCAAGCACCGCCAGGAGTAGTTCCTGAGTGCAAAGCCAGGAGTAACCCCTGAGCATCGCTGGGTGTGACCCAAAAAGCAAAAAAAAAAAAAAAAAAAGAAAAAAAAAAGAAAAAAAAAGTTTTCCATAAAATTAAGAAGGAAAATAAGAAGAAGCTTGATGGGAAGTCTATGGTTGTACATAGTTAGCATCTGCCTTCCTTCACACTGTATCTGGAAGTGTTTTTATACATCTAAAACTATTTGAAAATAAATAGCTGATTAAATAAAAGAATATTGTGGATAGGTAACTGAGTCATATGAGTCTCGGAGTTTGTTTCAAGTAAGGGAAATAGTTCTTTTATTGTTACATGTTATTGCAGCATCAGTTTGTGGTTCTTTTGGAATGGATTGCATTTGCCTAAACAATACAGGGAGGCACAGAGATTTTCTGATAGTGTCAGTTACAATGTAAGTCAAGGGGTGGGGCGTGAAGAATATGCTTAAACTGGCAATGCTGTTGTAATCAGAGTAGGCGAAATGAATGATGTGGTGAGGGGTTGAAACTCTAGATTTCAGACACCTGAACATGCATGAATGTGCCACATGTAAAACACAGTGAAGAGTCAGCTAAATAAGACGGTCAGTGTCACCAGCGGAGTGCTTCTCTTCCTTGGCAAGTGCCACTTTTAAAACAATATAGTCCTCTATAGCAATGCTCCTTAAACTTTTTGTCCACTCAGGAGCCCTTCTCACCTGAGACATGTTTATGTGACCCAAGGTATATTGGTGTATGAAACAGGAGTAGAGGAGCTGGAGCAATAGCACAGCAGGTAGGGCATTTGCCTTGCACGCGGCCCACCCAGGTTCAATTCCCAGCATCCCATATGGTCCCCTGAGCACCGCCAGGGGTGGTTCCTGAGTGCAGAGTCAGGAGTAACCCCTGTGCATCGCCAGATGTGACCCAAAAAGCAAAAAAATAAAAATAAAATAAAACAGGTGTAGAAATCAAACAATGACTAATGATAAATTATAAAAATTATTTTAAAACAATTCTGTAAGATTTTTAAGGAACCCCACTTCAGTTATATGACCCAATATAGCCTTCACAGCATGTAGAAACGATCTTAGCCAAGGCAGGCAATAGATAAGTAAGGGGAATTTCTATTTGAGAAAAATAGCTAGTGAACAGATTCCTCCTTTCTCCTACTCACTCAGGTTGAGTGTCGAAATCTTGCACTTACCCAAGTGTTTTTGAAGCATCAGGGCAAAACCATTAATGGTGACAGGATGGTAACAAGGAGAGGTTTGGGGGTGTGAAAGACAGAGAAAGAGAATGAGAGGCAGATTATGGAAAATACCTGAGTGCATTCCATATGATAAAATGTTTCCATTTCCCAAACACTCTCACATAAGCACACATATATAGTGTATTCAGGCTATCTTGTATTTTTAGGATATCTCTTGATCAAAAATTTTAAAGTTACAGCATAATCCTATTGTCTCCTGTTAATCTTTGGAAATCTAGCAGTTTATCTTGAAGAAGAGTGTGTCATCTTTAAAGTTTGAAAGGAACTTTTGAGAGGACAGGATTCCTTGCAATAACTTGCAAATCACTTGCACCCTTCATTTATTTCAGAGAGATAGTCGTTCATGCAAGTAGTAGTAATTTGCTGGAGAAGTCAGCTCTAGAACCCACATACTGTTTTTTCAAATAGCTCTTGTAACTGGAGTTAATTATTTTCTCCAGTAAATAGGTTAAAGGTGCAGGAACTCAGGAGTATTATAAACAATAAATAGAGGTAAGGATAAAATAATTTTCTTTGTGCTTGTGTCAATCTAATCTTTAATTTTAGTTGATGCTGTTTGAGGAAACCATCCTTAGCATTTACAGCGATTATCACAAAGAAATACAGATCTTATTATGAACAGTTTTGTAACTATCTATCTCATGGTGACTCAGTTAAAAAATAAATAAAATTGAAAAAAAAAACCCCTACAGATTTCAAATCACACTGGAGCTGCCTGATAATAATGCAGATTTCCAGACCCCAACCCAACCTCCTGGCTGAATAACTATCTTTTGGGTCTGGACACAGCAATATGTTTGAAATACAATGTTCAATATGTTTGAAATACATATTGCTAGGTCCAGACCTAAAAGATTTTCATGTGCTTCTTATCCTAGAATTTGAGAATTCTAGAATACTGGTGTATCTCTTAACCAATATTTAAAGAATACTCATACTTAAATGTTAATGATGTATATCTATAAAATTTGGTTAATTTCTGCGCACACTCCTAAACAAGAGAATTTATTTCTGAGTAACCTCCCACCAACACACAGACTTCCCTAGCCTTACGCTTATAATCCATCTCTTCAGTTCTGTTTGGCATTACCCACTTATTTCACATTCTTCTTTCTCTTCTTGGCAAGGACTTTGAAAGGTGGTTAAAAACTAAATACCTAGAAGAGTGCCTCCTCCCATCTTCCCAGGCAAGTGCTCTAGGTAGTTCCTTGAGCCATTGGCAAGATTACATTCCCGTCTTCACATACTTGAAGGGAACCTAACTTCTACAGTCAATCAAGTCACATTTTTTACAAAACATCATTATTTCAGTAATTGTACTAGCATGCCTGGTAATTGCATTGACAGTAAGGGGGCATTCTGTGATCTTCCAACTGAAACCCATTTTTCGTTTTTCTTGCCCTTCAATCAAATTTCATCTGTGTGCTGATTCTTTACTCCAAATATGCTTTACACACCACTCATGCCCTTAATCCCTTTTAGGTTCAATCCCTCTGTTATTTATCTCTCCTTGTTCCTGTTGCTGTTGCTTAAACTCACAGGAGTGCAATTAATTTGCTCTTTGTAGTTCCCGAATGACTATTTGAGGATGAATTAGCCATGCTCTATGGCTAGAACCAAGGATTGGGCTGCATTTGTTAAGTCACTCCTTCCTACTAGATTTAGCATGTCTAGTGCCCAAAGCAGACAAGTTCAAGTAGTCAAAAATTAAGGAAGAGTAATCCCCAAGATTTGTGGCAAGGTCATTAACAAATTAAGGATATACCGTGTTTTTAGGGGAAAGGCCTCAACTGCAAGATGCCAAATACAAAGAACTTGGTGCAGAACTCTTAGATTGCTATGTGAAGTTATTTTTTCTAGTGAACCCACTGTGTCCTCAAAGCTGGATATCTTTGCTGAAGTTTTCTGCATTTTCTTCAAATCTCAGAATCCTGAGAAATTAAAAACAAAACAAAACAAAACAAAACTTCCCAGTCACTCCCTGTCATCATTCACAGTGGTCCAGCATTTCAGAGTAGATCAGAGCATTTTTTTTTCTCAATGAAAGAAAAGAGTTTAAATTTTTGGGGGGAAAGTCTGGAAAATACCAGATAGCAGATGAAGATGATTTCCAGATTAAGTTGGTTAATAACTATTTTTTAAATTTTATTGAATCACTATGAGATAGTTACAAGCTTTCATGTTTGGGTTATAATCACACAATGATCAAATACCCATCCCTTCACCAGTGCATATTCCCCACCACCAAAATCCCTGGTATATCCCCCCTTTCCCACCCTCCCCCTGCCTCCATGGCAGACAATATTTCTCAAGCACTAGGTAAGAGTTACTAGAGGAAATACACTTAATTTTGTCAGGCAAGATTAAATTCTAGCTGCAGCACAGTAAATTTTTTACACAGATGGAAAGCTAGCCTGAAAATATGCTATAATTGTTATGGCTACTTTTAAAAGTAGCGTTTTTGTTCAAACATAGGAGTGTGTTATACGCACAGCAAATATCAATCTATCCCTCCCTTCTTCATTACTTTTACCACTTCTGCTTTCCAGAATCTTTAGCAATGTGTTTATTTTTGTTTTCTGAATAGTACCATTTACTCTATTTTAAAAATGGTTGTCACACATCCAACCCCATCAGAAAATGGGCCGAAGAAATGAACAGAAACTTTTCCAAGGAAGAGATACAAATGGCCAAAAGGCATATGAAAAAATGCTCTGCATCACTAATCATCAGGGAGATGCAAATCAAAACAACCATGAGATACCACCTCACACCACAGAGAATGGCACACATCCAAAAGAACTAAAGCAATCGCTGTTGGAGAGGATGTGGGGAGAAGGGGACCCTTCTACACTGCTGGTGGGAATGCTAAATGGTCCAGCCCCTTTGGAAAACAATATGGATGCTTCTCAAAATATTAGAAATTGAGCTTCCATTTGATCCAGCAATACCACTTCTGGGAATATATCCAGGAGAAACAAAAAACTATAGTCGAAATGACATCTGCACTTATATATTCATCGCAGCACTATTTACAATAGTCAGAATCTGGAAAAAACCTGAGTGCCCAAGAACAGATGACTGGTTAAAGAAATTTTGGTACATATATACAATGGAATACTATGCAGCTGTTAGAAAGGATGAAGTCATGAACTTTGCATATAAGTGGATCAACATGGAAAGTATCATGCTAAGTGAAATGAGCCAGAAAAAGAGGGACTCATTTGTGAAAAGATTGCACTCATTTGTAGAATATAGAACAACAGAGTACAAGACTAATACCCAAGAATGGTAGTATATATCACTAGGATGTTGGGTCCATAGCATGAAAGGTGGCCTCACACGCTGGGGGAAAGTCATCCCAGACAAAGATGGGAACACCTAATAATATGTGACTGGAGATCCTGCATGGGAAGGGAGATGCGTGCTGTAAGTAGACTAGAGACTGAACAGGATAAGCATTCAATATCCCTATTTCAGGCCACAATACCCAAAAGGAAAGAAAGATATCAAATTGGAATGCCTCGCCACAGAGGCTGGGTGGGGTGGGGGGATAGGACTGGGGGGTGGGAGGGACACTGGGTTCATTGGTGGTGAAGAATGGACACTGGTGGAGGGATGGGCTCTTAAACATTGCATGAGGGAAAAACAAGAACAAAAATGTGTGAATCTGTAACTGTACCCTCACTGTGACTCACTAATTAAAAATAAATAAATTTTTTTTTAAAAAAAGGTTGTCACAAACTCTGAATATTCCTGTTACCACTTAAGAATAGAATTCTGGATTTGTCAGTTGGTCTGGACGAATTGAAATGAAAACTTAGTTTTCTAATTCCCCTGTGGAGAGAGGCTAAAATGTGCTGACGTTCTGGTGATAAGATGTGGGGAAGCCATAAGGCAGCAGTGTAACTACCACCAGAACAGGGATACCAGCCTGTCATTTTCATTCTACCTTTGTTTTTTTTTTTTTAAATCTGGGAAGTTACTGGAAAAGTCTGGAAGTAGAACAATTATCTTATATCTCTGAAGATGGGAACTACAAAGTCAGGATGAAAGAGCAGAAAGAGGGGCTGGAGCAATAGCACAGCATGTAGGGCGTTTGCCTTGCACGCGGCTGACCCGGGTTCAATTCCCAGCATCCTATATGGTCCCCTGAGCACCGCCATGAGTGATTCCTGAGTGTAGAGCCAGGAGTCAGCCCTGAGCATCTTTGATTGTGACCCAAAAAGCCAAAAATTAAAAAATGAAAGAGCAGAAAGATAGGCATTTAAGTGTCTGTACTGATGCTGCATTCTCCCACTACAGCCTACATATTGGTATGGAAAATTTACTTTATGCATGATTGGATCACTAAAGGTGGGTATCTGTGACATGATGTTGAATACCCTTAATTCATACTACTTCAAAGAATTAATGTGAATATTGATGCTGATAAACTATGGGAATACACACAGACCCAAATCATAGCAATTAGCACATTTCTTTGATGAATATTTATTAACTATAAATTAAAAAGAAAGCATAGGAGTATTTCAACTTTTCACAAATTTCTGATTAAGAGCTCTTACGCATCTTAAAGTTAAAGTAGAAAGTCATTAAAATGATAAAGTATTATTGTTATTGTAGTATTTCTGCCCTACTCTATGGCATACTGCCATGTGTTAAGGGACAAGTATGTTGCTGCTCAGTTCTGTCCTCATTCATGTGCTTCCCTGCACTGTAGATACCACATCCATGCCACACACTCTCTTGTGACTAGGGTTCTAGGTGTGGTTTGAATATGGTCAGTTAGATACGTTAGTGTGAAATTTGGGAAATGAGACTCAGAGGAAGCCACACTTCACCACAGCTGCCATTTTTGCTGTCCGTACTTTCTTGTGACAATCTTAACAGAGATACCACATGCTATGTATGTGTGATAGTGGCTTTATCACTGAAATAATTCTATTTTCATAGATTCCAGAAACTGTCGTTTTTGTTTTGATTTTTGCTGGAGTTGGTGGGGGAAGTGTGCTCAGTGGCCCAAACGCCATTCTCAACGACACTCAGCCAATCAGACCAGATGATTCCAGGGATATGGTGCTATTCCTGCACCCACTGTTGTACTGTCATCCCATTGTTCATCAATTTGCTTGAGCAGGCACCAATAACATCTCCACTGTGAGACTTGTTACTGGTTTTGGCATGTCGAATACGTCACAGGTAGGAACAAAATGAGAGTCATGCGCACACAAAGCATTTGACTCCTGTGGTACCTCCCAATTTCACTAGTGGATTTGTTTGTTTTACTTTGGGTGGGAGTTTGGGCTACAGTTTGGTGAGGCTCAAGGCTCTGTACTCAGGGACCACGTCTGGTGGTAGTGCTATGTGGTATATGAGAGATCAAACTGGGATCAATATGTGCAAGGTAAGCAACATAATCCCTGTACTATTTCTTTGGCCTTGCTAGTGGATTTTTGATTGCAGAAGAGGAGAATCTCCTTTGATGGTCTGGTCCAGGGTGTGAGTTTGGGGTATCTTTCTGAAGAGTGTGTCTGCATCGTTAGTCTTCCCAACTGCACCATCAACCATTGAATCTTTGAATGAATCACTTCCTTCCAATATTACAGTGGGTTTTATTCTCTATAATTAAAACCAGAGGCAAAGAGCTATTAGTCTCTTCCCATATATTTTCAGATTTAAGGGTATCTGCTTTTCTCCCTGAAGCTATAATTATGGAAGCAGATGTTGAGAAGGAAAATTATGTGTGTCTCTATGTAACTAGTGAAGATGCATCTGATGGATATGGGGCACAAATACTTCACTTAAACTATTGATTTGGAGAAAAATTTTACTACCACAGGATTACCTGTCATATTATGAAATGATATAGAATCTTAGAATGTGGTATTGGTTTAATAATAAAATTAACCTTAAAATATGTAGCATTGTCTTAATAACTGATCAGAGGTAATAAACAATTACTAATGACCATAGAAATATAAATTCATGTGTTCTAGTGGTGGAAAATATGCTAAATGTTGCCTGAAGTAAATTGAAAGTACAATCAATTTTAGAGAAGAGGTTTAAAAATATAATTACTACTGTTTGATTAGTTGTTATTAACTGCATTGAATCAGGTATTAGAAGAAACAGGTATGTTCAGAGAAGAATTGGTCAATTTGTAAAGACAAATAAAAGAAACTACAGAATCTACAAACTAAAGAACTTACAAGTTTTGAAAAGACAACTACTTCTCAATCCTGACAGTAAGAGATAATACATTGAACAAAAAAGTATTAAAATCATTTTAAGTAGAACAGATCACTGAATACCCGTAGGGCATGGGATCCCCAAATTCATTTTAGTTCGGTCAAAGGGCTCAGAATAACTTAAAGTGATCCAGAGTAAAGGTATTGTTAACACTGCTAGGCTCAAAGAATCTATAATTAGAGAAGGAGGAAGCAGAGTGGAAAGAATGGGGGAGAGAGAAGAATGGAGAGATAGCCAGAGGGGCCAAGAGTACAGACATATGGCAAAGCAATATATTTAGAAAGAGACATAGGAGCAGGTGAAAAGTAAGTAAGATGAAGTTTGTAAGACACTTTTACTACAGAAAGAGGTACAAACATGAATTTAATGATTGTGGCTATTTGATACTTAAGTAACTTGTGGGCTTCCTACAATCTAGAAATTAGAGGAATTAGACTGAGAAAATAGACTGAGACTACTCCACATTGAAGAAACAGATTCCTCAGGGCCTGTTCCCATAAGTTCAAAAGGGCAGTGGAAAAGGAGAGTTCTTTCACAGGAGGCTGAGTCATCCGGGGCACCCCAGAGTGGGGCAAATGAACCCACCCTCTCCGAAACAGAGACCTGGCAACTGAAAATATCCACACTCCATAATCCTGCCATGCTCACAGCTGGATTCCACTGCTCAGACCAGCCTCATCAGAAATTGATCTGTTGAAAAAATCAACTGTGCATATTTTGTGACTGAAATCTCTGGGCTCTGACAGAGTCAGGGATGGACTACCTCCCTCCATCTCCGTGTTATTCTGAAACCTGCCAGTCACGCCCACGAACTGCCTCTGGCACCAAATGTTCTCATTAGCTGGCCATGATCCAGAGATTTACAAATGATCTCGAAAATTCCAGAGATGCTTCTAGACCCCTGACCAGGCTCTGTTATCTGAGGCACCCAAAGTCACCATTAGTTGACTTTAGTTAAGAATTTAACTCCAGGGGCTGGAGAGATAGCACAGCGGGTAGGGCGTTTGCCTTGCATGCGGCCAACCCGGGTTCAAATCCCAGCATCCCATATGGTCCCCTGAGCACGGCCAGGGGTAATTCCTGAGTGCAGAGCCAGGAGTAACCCCTGTGCATCACCAGGTGTGACTCAAAAAGCAAAAAAAAAAAAAAAAAAAGAATTTAACTCCAGCTGTTAAAAAAGAAAAAAAAAAGAAAAGAAGAGGAGGGGAGGGGGTGGGGGAGGGGAGGAGAGGAGAGGGAAGAGGAGGAGAGGAAGGGAGGGGAGGGGAGGAGAGGGGAGGGGAGGGGAGGGGAGGGGAGGGGAGGAGAGGAGAGGAGAGGAGAGGAGAGGAGAGGAGAGGAGAGGAGAGGAGAGGAGAGGAGAGGAGAGGAGAGGGGAGGAGAGGGAAGAGGAGAGGAGAAGAGAAAGGAGGAGAGGGGAGGGGAGGGGAGAGAAGGGGAGGAGAGGAGAGGAGATGAGAGGGGAGGGGAGGAGAAAGGAGGAGAAGAGAAAGAAGGAGAGGGGAGGGGAGGGGAGGGAAGGGGAGGAGAGGAGCGGAGATGAGAGGGGAGGGGAGGAGAAAGGAGGAGAGGGGAGGGGAGGGGAGGGGAGGAGAGGAGAGGAGAGGAGAGGAGAGGAGAGGGGAGGGGAGGGGAGGGGAGGGGAGGAGAGGGGAGGAGAGGAGAGGAGAGGAGAGGAGAGGAGAGGAGAGGAGAGGAGAGGAGAGGAGGGGAGGGGAGATTAGGGGAGGGGAGGGGAAGGGAGGGGAGGGGAGGGGAGGAGAGGAGAGGAGAGGAGAGGAGAGGAGAGGAGAGGGGAGGGGAGGGGAGGAGAGGGGAGGAGAAAGGAGGAGAAGAGAAAGGAGGAGGGGGGAGGGGAGCGGAGGAGAGGGAAGGGGAGGGGAGGAGAGGAGAAAGGAGGGGACGGGAGGGGAGGGGAGGAGAGGAGAGGAGAGGAGAGGAGAGGAGAGGAGAGGAGAGGAGAGGAGAGGAGAGGAGAGGAGAGGAGAGGAGAGGAGAGGAGAGGAGAGGAGAGGAGAGGAGAGGAGAGGAGAGGAGGGGAGGGGAGGGGAGGGGAGAGAAAAAGGAGGGTCCTCCCAATAGAAGAATCCATGGACCTCGGAGATTCACAGATAGGGGAACCTTCCAAGTAATTCTCTGTGGAGCTCACCAGGGAACATTACCAAGTTCAGTGTAGAGCTCCCAAAATTTCTGTTCAGTTTAATATCAGAATTGCAACAGATCAGTGAATGCCATGTTTCTAATTTTTATAACTTTCAGTGATTTTTGATAAAATATATTCCAGAAGTTTATTATTGTTGGTGGTGGTGGTTGTGGTGGTGGTGTGTGTGTTTGTGTGTGTTTGTTTGTGTGTGGTTGTGTGTGTGTGTTTGGGAGAGCTGGGGTGGATCTCTGGAAGAAGAGAAGATGCACACAGACCTAATATAGTGGTTATTTATTCATCATATCCTTTTTTTTTTTTGGTTTTTGGGTCACACCTGGCGATGCACAGGGGTTACTCCTGGCTCTTCACTCAGGAATTACCCCTGGCAGTGCTCAGGGGACCATATGGGATGCTGGGATTAGAACCCGGGTCGGCCGCGTGCAAGGCAAACGCCCTACCCGCTGTGCTATCGCTCCAGCCCCTCATCATATCCTTATAGTGTAAAGAAAACTCTACTAACTCAGGGCCCTGGGTTTTCAGTACGATACCATCACTGAGACTTTCGAATTATTATTCCTGGAAAAGGAGTGAATGTGATTGAATCTTGCATGCAAGAAGGACTGTGAAAATATGTTTTATTCCAGGTAAAGGATACTGTTGTAATAATTAGTAATCTTATCTTTACTTTATGAGTCCAGGCTAGGATTATGCTAGCTCTTCCCTAAGCTGAATACTTTTATGAATAACTATGCAAAACTTGCTTCCTCTAAATGTGAACTGAAATAACATTTTTTTTCCTGAGCACCAATATTTTTATTGTGGTAAAAATCACACAACTGAAAACTTGACGTTTTAACCATTACTAAATGTACAATTTTGTAGTATGAGACAAGTTTACATAAATGTGACTATGAAGTGCCTCTGAACTTTCTTTTCTTTTTCCAGTCAATATAGCACATATCCTAGTATTTCTAATAAAACTCTAAAGAAAGAGGATTTTTTTAACCACATGGAACTGGCTATCAGCACAGTACCCTTTAAGTAAATGTACCAGAACTTTTTCATATTGCGGAACTGAGACCCTGCGCCCATTAACAACATCTCTTTTCTCCCTCCTTTTAGCCCCTAGCAACTACCATTCTATTTTCTGTTTTCATTAATTTTATTGCCTTTATACTCCACTGATAACAGTTGTCTTTTTGTGATAGTTTCTTTTACTTAATGTGGTGTACTCAATTCCATCTATGTTGTTCCTTGTGGCCAGATGTTCTATATTTTTAATGTTGAATAATATTTCATTACATGAGTGTACCACACAAGTATACTACTTTCCCCATCCCACTTATCCACCACTGCCTTCAACCAGAAATTAGTATTTGATATTTTGAAACCTTTTGGCTATTGTGACTGGTCCTGTTATGCTGAACACAATTTTTAAAGCCTAGATACACATTACCATACTCATTCCTTTTCCTGCTGCTGTGAAGAAGAAATCACTTTTAAAGACAAGAGTCCCTCAATCCACCTGTGTTCTCACAACTTTATAATAAACATAGCTTTTCTCTGAACTTTGTCGGTTATATGAATAAGAAACAATATAGATATTGTTTTAAGGAGCACTGATATTTTAGCTGCTTACTACCCCTCCCCTCCAGTGAAAACTGATATTTCTTTTCTTTTTAAAATGTTTTTGAGCATTTTATTTTCATAGAAGTGATACCATTTTAAATTATTAAAGGCAGTTCATAGAGGATGTGCTTCCTATACATTAATGACAACATAAATTTAAAAAAAATAACATCCATCCTTATTTGTATGAGATGGCGTTTCATTGTGACTTTCACAGCAGGTAGGGTGTTTGCCTTGCACGCAGCCGACCTGGGTTCAATTCCTCCATCCCTCTCAGAGAGCCTGGCAAGCTACCCATGGTGTATTCAATATGCCAAAAACAATAATGACAAGTCTCACAATAGAGACATTACTAGTGCCCGCTCAAGCAAATTGATGAGGAACGTGATGAAAGTGACAGTTGCTTGTTATGACTAATCTACAAAAGGTTTCCTTAGAGGAAAGTGTGTGAAAATTATTGTATCTCACCTTGGAGCCATTAAGTCCTTGTATAAAAGATTATAAACATGTTGTTGCAGGGTGAACCTTGTATCCTATTATATATATATATGCATGTATATATGTGTGTGTATATATATATATTTTTTTTATCAAGATCGGTTGCCTTCTACTTTACATCCCATCAAATGTGGTATGTTACTCGGTACAACAGTGGCATAAAGTATGAGATGTTGCCCTCTTCAAAAATTCTAAAATTTAAAATAGGGTGATAGAGCTGGAGTTAAATTTTTAATTGGATGGTAATTTGGGGGTCTGGAGGCATCTCTGTAGTGTGTTGCTCTCTTCCAAGATTTATTTGTGAGTCTCTGGATCATGGCTGTTAATGAGCTTATAGGGCTCCCAGAGGCAGTTTGTGGGAGTGACTGCTAGATACCCAGAAGCACAGGGAGAGTGGGGAAGCCACCCATCCCCAACTCCCTACGGGTCTGGAGATTTCAGTCGCAAAACTCATACCTGGGCTTTTCAGTGAACTCATTCTCATGTGAGGGCCTCATGCCGAGCTTGTGAAGACTAGCCATGAGCATGGCAGCAACTGGGCTTTGGAGGTTTTTGGCTACTGGGGCTTTGCTGGGGCAGGTGGGAGGCTCACCCATCCTCCTCTGAGGTACTCTAGATAAAGTCAGCCTGATGTGGGATGAGGAGGCATCTCTGCAGCATGTTGCTCTCTTCCAAAATTTATTTGTGAGTCCAAAGACTGATAATAGTTTTAGCTGACAAAATAAACTTTGACTCGTTCAAAATTGTCAAAAAAAAAAAAAAGCTTTGATCAGAGACTTCAACCGTGGGGAAGACTGTTTTTGAGTTTAATGCTTGTATTTTGTCCACCTTCTTCTTGGGATTTTTCTTATTTAGTTTTAGGGTTTTTAGTTTGCTATTTTTTTGTAGGCATGGGCATATCCGTGATTTATTAACCTTGTGGCCAAAGATTGGTGAAATCCCAAATCTCCCTTTCTCATTCTCTATCCATTTATCTCATGGTTTATCCTTTGCATTGCCAGCATCCTGGTAGAGCCTTGAATATTCATTTTGAGTAGGTTTAACTATGAGCATCAAGGTCCTCTAATAACAGAAGATAAAAGTATTAATGTAAGGGAGCTGAAGAAATAATACAGCAGGTAAGGCATTTGCTTTGCATGTGCTCAACCCAGGTTTGATGGCAGAGACCCCATATGCCTATACTAAGCCCTCCAGGAGTGATCCTTGAATACAGAGCCAGGAGTAAGCCCTAAGCACGGCTGGGTATGGCCCAAAATATAGAAAAAAATGGTTGAAGTTAATAATTTCCCTGACATTAATAACATAGCATTTATTTTGTACCTCTGCAGTGGAGAAGTGGAATACAATTTTTAATCTCAATACTCTCTCACATTTTGAAGTGTCTATGTATATCATGGTCTAGGAGGGATCCACTTTCGTTCCTCATGTGTACATTTTAGAAAGTGGAAATAGTAAAAGAGAAAGAGAAAAAAGGCTCCTGCTCTTTTATAAACTTATATACCACAATTTATTTGTTTATTGCAGAACTGTACATAACATTCTCACCTATATTCTATGGTAGACTTTTTGCCTCATAAAGTGTTTCAAAGGAAGTAGGTAAAACTTGAGTCTTATTATGGATAGTTATGTTCCCTACTGTCAGTAAATAATATGGAGCTTCGAATTTTGAATGAAAGAAAAACAGTTACTGAGGTATAACTAGCTATGGTAGTCAGAATAATTGTCTTTTGACAATGCCCACAATTTTAAGAATGTTCTTATAAATATGATACCTTT
The DNA here is from genome assembly GCF_027595985.1 of Sorex araneus. Lineage (NCBI taxonomy): Eukaryota > Metazoa > Chordata > Mammalia > Eulipotyphla > Soricidae > Sorex > Sorex araneus. Next base: position 107,141,622 of record NC_073305.1, read on the forward strand.
AATAGGAAAAGAGTTTTGTCAGCGTGATGTCTAAGAAAGAGAGATTATTCTTGATTATCTAAGTGGCCCAAATGAATTACAGATTCCTAGAGGCCTAGAACACATTCCAGTTGTAGTTATAGGCAGATGTGACTAAAGAATGGTTAGAGAGCGTTTATGTGTAAGGCCTTAAGCCACCACACAAGGCTTTGAAGATAAAGAAAGTGAACCTAGAGCTAAGTAATGCAAATAAATTTCTGAAAACTGAAAAGAAGTAAAAGAACAGATTTTACCTCCAACTTCCAGAAAGGAGTGAACACAGACAATATTTTAACCTTAGGCCCACGAGATTCATTTACACTTTTAATTAAAGAACTCTAATAGAGTTCTGTTGTCTTAAACCATGAAGTTTATGGCAATTAGTTATAAGCAGTATCTTGATGAATATACTAGTTGTCTCAGATACAGTGCCCCTTACATTCACCCAATCTCTGTGTATGCTCTGCTTCACCACATAAAACAGGCTAGCCTTCTCTTCAAGATAGAATCCCCTCAACTCATAACCATGCCTTCCAGTTACAGGTCAAGCTTAAAGTCCTCTGGGGGAGATGTTCAGTCCTTTCCCTTAGATCTAGAGGAAATCAAACTAACTGTTCCCCAAATACCTCCTATACTGTTATAAGGAAGCATTCACCTACTAATTATTGTATCTTCCAAGGACAACTTAAAATGAAAATTCATTTCATTTGATGCTGTTAAACTTTGGTATCCCGCTGCTTTTTGGTCTGAAAGCGAGTGCCCAAGCATTGCCTCACAAAATGAAGAATTTTGTTTTTTCTAAGTTCCAATTTCCTTGGCAATATATTTATCCCATATACTTGATAAGTTTCTTTCAATTACATATGAAAATAACAATATCCACAAGATTAAAAATAATTGGAGGGAGGGGCTTAAAAATGTTCTTCAAAATTTTGACCACCATGCTCTTCCTGTATCTTAACAAAATGGCTACCTTGAGGGCATATGAAACAATAGACATGGGAGAAAAGTACTTCTATTCTGATATTTGTAGCTGGTTGTCTTCCACTGTCTGTCAATTAATTATAAACAGAAATAACGTGGAAAGGCTTCAGGACACAATCTTATCTCCACCTATGGCTATTGATTCAGAGTATGTCACTTGTCTTAGTCCTGTAAAAATTCCAAATGAACACAAACACACTTTTGAAGTTGCCTTGCAATCTGAAGGCAGCAATCCCTCTTTAGTTGTGCTGTATTCTTAACATTTCCTGCTTTCACAGTATTCAGTTTTAGCCTGAGTTAATCATTCTTTCTAATATTTTGCTGAAGGCAATGAGAAATATCCAATACGTTCCTGCATTTTGAATTTCTCCTACATTTTCCTTGCCTGTCAAGTTTTCTATTGCCACTTTACCACCAAATATTTCCACTTACCTACTAACTTCTCACAAATTTTCTAGTTAGCTTATCTTTAACAGTTTAGCCAGTTAAGAAAAACTAATTCATATGCTTAGTACCAGACCAGTCACTTACATCACCAAACTTCTAAGACCGAATTCCAAATGGGTTTGATTATGAGAGTCAGATAGTGATAAACAACAGTGACTAAAAAAGACAGTTATTTTTATTTTTGATTTCATATAAAAGTCAGGTCTGGGGCTAAGTGGCAGCTCCCCAATGAACAGATTTCCAGGCTTTATTGTCCTGAACATGTGATTTCATTTCCTAGTTCATGGTAGTTGCTCTACTTTCGTCATCATTGCTGTATTCTAGCCGCAAATAGGAGGAAAAAGAGAAGGAGGTAATAGGATTCACCATTTTCCTTGTGGGAGACATATTATTCATAAAGTTTATGTGGCACATATGCACATAAAGAATAAAATGCTACTCCACTTTAGTAAAATTTTATTTAGTAAATGAAATCGCGTGCATGTGTATGTGTGCATGAGTGCGTGTGTGTGTGTGTGTGTGTGTGTGTGTGTGTGTGTGTGTGTGTGTGGTGTGTGTGTTGTTTTGTTTTGGGGCCACTACCTGTAGTACTCAAGGTTCACTTCTGGCTCTCTGCTCAGGGATCACTCCTAGTGGGGCTGGGGGAACCATAATAGAATACCGGCAATCGAACAGACCTGGTGGCGAGCAAGGCAAATATCCTACCTGCTACACTATCTTTCAGATCCCAGAAAAGAGAAAATCTTGGTAGCATTTACTGCCTGGATAAAATCTGAGGGGATCTTGCTAAGAGAAATAAGTCAGAAAAATAGACAAATATCAGAGAGTTCACACATATGTAGAAACAGAGCAAAAGAACCGGAAAATAAAACAACCCCCCTGGGAATCTGACAGCAGAATCTAGTTTCTTTGAGGATGAGAGTGTGGTCAAGGGTGGGGTCTTTTCTCCCTCAGCCTCTCACCCCAGCCTGGAAATTGTGCTCAGAGCCTCCCACATGTAAGCAATACTGCTGAATTTTATCCCTGCCCTAGAGGGGGTTTATGAAACTTTATCCCTAAAACATATGGTATTACAAACCAATGCAACCTGAATTAAAACAAAACAAAACAAACAATGTTTAGTGTGTTGACTATTATCCACATTTGATTATCTGACAAAAACAGAAGTATTATGGGATATGTTTGCTAATTTCCCAAGATTCCCATGGGTTTGCTTTAGGAAAACTGGACAATGTGGCTCCATGATTACAAAGTTCTGCCAAACTGAGGTTACCAGAATCAGAGTGAGTGACCTTCACCATGGCCAGCTGTCACATAAACATATTTCCCCTGCTGAAGGAGATCCTGGTCCCAGGGTAATTCCTTAATCTTAGACAAATCATACAACTCCAGACATAATACAAACAAGCTGTTTTTCCTCTTAATGATGGGAAAAACCTTGAACATTTTGATTAAGTTTAGAGCAATTTATTGTATTTTGGACTTGAGTAAGTTAGAAGTCTTACTGGTTCACTGGTTGTTTTTGAAACAGAACCAAGGGAAAAGAACTTACGGAAACTTACTTAGATTGCTGACCTTGGAGATAAGCTTTGAGAAATGATCAGAGGTTTGCAAAATTGTCTTTAAGTTTTAGAATAAACGAGTCTATGAATCAATCAAATCTTCTTATTGCATCAAATTAATTATTCTTTTTCTATTCAGGTTTTGTCAGGCTTCATTGTTAGCTAACTCATCACTTTACTTATGTATAAGAACTTTATTTATGTTCAAGGAAATTATCACTTACCAGAACATATAACTAGAAAGCTATATGATCTTCCGGGCTCCAGGCCTCTATAATCTGCATCTGGGCTTAATTCAGGGACACTGTACGTGGACATTAAAAGTAGAGCTCCTCTTTAAACTCTTTGATCTACTCTTCTAGCACTGAACATTATATTTCTAGACTCAAACATCTCTTTAAAATCTAATTAGATTTTGTGGCTGCTTTTGATCCTAAAAGGAAACAATGAGAAATTTTAAAAGTAGATTCAACTACCTTTGCATAAGAAGGATTTTAAGAACTTTAGCACCACAATCAGAATCAGCATTATCCCTGAGTTTTAGCACATTTCTTTAACCTTCATCTTTAGCTAATGCCCATACAAAAAGCCCCTTCAAAGTAAATTGCCTTTTTTTTTCAATAATTATGATAGATATTTATTTAAGGATTTAAGGTCATGTACCCATTTGCAGCTCAGATCAGTTCAAGATTGTATATTTCAGCAACTTCATAAAACTCTTTGAGGACAGGGCCTGGAGTGATAGCACAGTGGGTAGGGCATTTGCTTTGCATGTAGCCAACCCAGGTTCGATTCCCAGCATCCCATATGGTCCCCTGAACACCACTAGGGGTAATTTCTGAGTTCATGAGCCAGGAGTAACCCCTGTGCATCATCAGGTGTGACTCAAAAGAAAAAAAAATCTTTGAGGACAGCTGCATCCAGATTAGAAGATTATTTCTTTGCCCACTCTTCTCTCTCTTTTCTTTCTGAATAACCTCTTTCAGATATGATTCAAGGTAGAATTTATACTGTCTTAGACAGGAGAAGTCATCCCAAGTGCTGAGGTGCCCCCTCAATCTTGAAAAATTTAAATAAACAAAATCACTGCACACTATTTATTTTTCCTCTTATTAAAATGTAAAGAGTAAAATAGAGGCTGGAGTGATAGCACAGCAGGTAAGGCATTTGCCTTGTACACGCTGACCTGGGTTTGAGTCCCATTATCCCATATGGTCCCCCGAGCACTATCAGGAGTAATTTCTGAGTGCATGAACCAGGAATAATTCCTGTGCATCACCGGGTGTGACCCCATGAAGAAAAAAAAAAGTAAAATAAATGTTATTCTGCTTCAATTTTGTTATAGAAAGTTATGACAGTAACTTCAATACTTAAATTTAAAAAGGACTAATAAAAATCATAATGAAAAACAAAATAATCTTAATAAACATGTAGCAAAAAAACCTACAGGAACTAAATTTTAATAAATGACAAAATGTAGAGATACATATGAATAATTAACAATGATTGCAATGGACTGGAGCGATAGCACAGCGGGTAGGGCGTTTGCCTTGCATGAAGATGACCCAGGTTTGATTCCTCTGTCTCTCTCGGAGAACCCAGCTAGCTTCCAAGAGAGAGAGTATCCCACCCGCATGGCAGAGCATGGCAAGCTATTTGATATGCCAAAAACAGTAACAACAAGTCTCACAATGGAGACATTGCTGGTGCCCCATCAAGCAAATCGATGAACAATGGGATGACAATGCTACAATACTATAGCAATGTAATAAAAAAATTTAAGTCACAGGAAATTATTATATTTGCAGAAAAACTATTTAAAAATTAATTTTAAAATTAATTTATTTAACAATGATTTTAGCAAACCTAACTTCAACTTTTTGCTGAATATTAGAATGTAATTTTTAATAGAGTTATTATATAATCATGTAGATGTTATTAATTTAAGCACTTGAGATGCCTAACAACATGTATAATATATTTATAGTTAAATAATAAAATATAAAATCTTTCTATTCAGTGTTTAAAGTTTACTTTATACACAAAAGCATGAGGAAAAAACATAAACAGTCACAAGTATGTGCAACCCACCTCCCACAGTATGACATGAGACTGAACAACTTAGAGAAAGTCCCTAATTCATAGCCATTTATAAATCATAGTTTTATACAACTGGTAAGAAACAAATTTATTATATACCACCATGAATTTTGCACATGTGATTCCTACCAACCTCTCAAGATCCAACAAAAAGAAATTAAATACTGATAAACAAGGTTTTATTCTGTAAGGTTGGGTTGTGGAGGGTTTTTTCCATTTTAACATTAAAATTTTAAAATATTTCCCAAGGATCAATTTTCTCCTGTTGGATACAAAAATGACCTCATCAAAAATACAGAATGTAAATTAATTTAAACTGATAGAAAATGTTTATAAAATGGTTACTTGTAAAAAAATATATTTTCTTTAGAATTTTTGTTTTGTCTTTGGATATGTAATTTTATATGTATTAGAGGTAACTGTTCATCTTTACAGTTTTTCTAATTTCATTACAGAAGTTACTGTCCTCAAACTCATTCAAAAGAAATTCATATTGAAACACACATTTCTTCAGGACTTCAGGGATGATCATGCGCAGTGGTGTTCAGCCAGAGAACTCTGAATAATAGCACAGCAGTCAGATTTTCTTGAGCTTTTTCTCAGTGTTTCAAAATGCCTAGATAAAATCATATTCTTGCTATGATTTTCTCTTACTAGTTTCCTCAGTTTTATAGGTCTTTCACAAAACAGGATTTCAAGTTAAGTAATAATCTTATTTCTCCTTTCAGCAGATTCACTTTCTGCAAGTTCATTCATTGGTGTCACCTCTATCCAAATATCCCTTAGAAATTTACCAAAAACTTTAACAAAACAACAAATAAAATTATTATGTCACATAAAGTAACTCTTTCTATACATAATATTTTAAAGAACAAGATCCATAGTCAACTTGATTAACAAGAGAGCTTAATAGTGAAATTTTTCAACCACTTATCTGGTTTAACATTCTAGAGGTCTAAAGAGGTCAAGTGCATTTTCAAGGCCATGAAAATGGTTAATGGTGGAGTCAGGATTAAGTCCTAGATTTCTGACGAAAACCTGCCATACTTTTTTCACAATATTAATGCTGCCCTCAGCAAGGGCAGCATTAAACACTTACAACATAAATGGTGAGAAGGTCATTTTTTGTGCTTAGAAGTTAGTGGTTGCCTTCATACCCTAACGCTTGTGAGATCATTTGTCTGCCTGTTTATATTCCAAAGCATTGTTGGCATAGCAAAGCTCAACAAAAGGCTAAAGACAGAATGCTGGTGGAGCATTTTTGACAGATTCCCTGAAAGCAAGCCTGCATTGCCAGTGACTGCAGAGTTATACTGTGATGATTGTGGTTTGCAGTGATGTGCCTAAGGCACTGCAGGTTCCCAGGATGCAATCCTAAGTATCAGAGTTATTGTATTTGGAATGGTTTTAACGTTTAGTAAAAGTGATAGTATTCTAAAGTGATGAAAGGCAATCCTCAGTCAAACACAGCTTGTTTAACTGGACTATAAAATAAGTTTTATGGACTCCAACTTAATAGGAGATTCACACCTATAATCATACTGCTTAAGAAAATAGTTTATGGTTGTTAAAACAGTTTTTACTTCTGCCTTATTCAATTTAGCTGACAATTATGGAATGAATATAACTGATTAAGTTTGACTTCTTTGAAGTGCTCAATACTGTTGGGTTCTCTAGAGAAAGTTAAGGGCTGGAGAGATAGTACAGTGGGTGGTCTACTTGTCTTGCATGCAGCTAGCCTTGGTTCAGTCCCCAGCACTACATATGCACCACCATCCCCCATCCCCACAAGGAGTGATATCTGAGCACAGATCCAGGAATAAGTCCTGAGTACAGCTCAAATATAAACAACCCAAAACCCAAAATATGAATGACAACAAAACACAATTAAATAATCAATTATTCATCCATTCAATAAGTTCATTGATCACCTACTGTTTGCCAGATTTATGCTAGATACTGGGGAGATACAAATAGGAGGAAAAATTATAAAACTTAGGAGCTATAAAATTTATAACACAAATGAATATAAAATTTGTTCATCCATGATGAATATTATAAAAATGATGGTATGGTGGTATCACATTTGCCAAAGGCAGATTTTATGAAGTTAGTGCTATCAGGAAAGGATTTCTCAGTGAATAAATAAATTAATGGAAGTCTAAAGAAATAGCCTTAAAATAAGGGAAAAAAGAAAACAATGACTTCCAGGGACAACGGCACATACAAAGACCCTCTGTGACAAGAGGTGATTCAATAAAATGAAGATATGGCTTGGGGAGACTGTATAGGGGTTAAGGCACATGGCTTTGATCCCTAGCACCACATGCCCCCTCACACTCTATGTATCCACCAGTCATAACTCTGGAGGCTCCTGGCCATTAACAGGGTTAGTTTTGGTGATCCCCAGCACTGCAAGGTCCAAGCTCATCTCATCCTTGACCCTTGCATTGAACAGTCAAGATGGTAGGCCAAGAATCACCTGCAGTGACCCCTGGCTCCCCTGAGCGCCTCTTGAGGGACATCCTTCACAAATTTTAAAGGTAAAATAAATAAAATGAAGACAATTTCCTGACATGCAGAGAAGGCTACAGGTTATTAAGTGAGGGGACGTGAGCTGGGTTCAGGCCCTGCATAACTTGTAGGTAGTTAATCATTTGTGCACTCATCTGTGGTATGTAGAGAAGTGAAATGGGACAATTATAGTAACTACACACCCTTGACCTTCAATTACAAAACTGAGGTTACCAAACCCCGGAGGAGGTGGGAAGGGAATGATGAGTTAAATAGAAGTAGTATTAGGACCTTGGTGGGAAGTTTGGGGCATTTTGATGATGGTGAGGTGGCATTAAGATCATAAATGTTAATAAACATATTACCTAGACTATTATAATAATTAGAAAAGTAAGTGACTGATTAATATTTGATAAAATAGACTGAAAGACAAATCACTATTGAAGCCAAACACACTTTTATTTTGGGGGAACCATTCTGTGTCATGGTTGGGGGCAATTCCTGACCAAATGGGGATCATTCCCCACAGGACTTAGTGCTGTGATGTGCCAGGGATCAATTTCAGGCCTCCAGAATGAAGACTATGTATTCAGCCTGTTAAGTCATCTCTTTAGCCTCTCAAAACAGACATTTTATAATAATAAAGGTTAATTTGCCAGGTACATGTAACAGACTCAACTGTATGAAGAAAAAAGCTGACAAAATAGAAAAGAAAAAATAGAGAATCCAACAATAATACTTGAGGTCTTCAATATCTAATTTTCTATAATGAATTTCTATTTTTTGCAATAAAATAGATTTAAAAATATAGGAAATCAACTAGGCCTAACAGTCATCTATATTATACTCCATGAAAAATAACTTCCAAATAGGAGGACACACATTATTCTAAAATGCTCGTGTAATTCAAATGTTATGCGATTAAATAAGAATAAATCATTGTCATCCCGTTGCTCATTGATTTGTTTGAGCAGGCACCAGTAACGTCTCTCATTGAAAGACTTATTGTTACTGTTTTGGGGATATCCAATACACACGGGTAGCTTGCCAGGCTCTGCTGCGTGGGCTCCATACTCTGGGTAGCTTGCCAGGCTCTCCGAGAGGGGCGGAGGAATCGAACTCGGGTCGGCCGAGTGGAAGACGGATGCCCAACCGCTGTGTTATCGCTCCAGCCCAAGAATAAATAAATAAATAAATAAATAAATAAATAAATAAATAAATGTCCCTCTAATCATAATGAGATGAAATTTTAAAATAAATCTCAGAACATTTAAAAGATTTATACATATGGGGAGACTAAATTATACCCTTCTATGTTCTGGAGAGATAATACAGTGGACAAGGTGCCTGCCTTGCAAACAGCTGAATCAAGTTTGATCCTTCACATCAGCACCAAATATGGTCCTCCGAGCACTGTGAGGAGTGACACCTGAGCACGGAGCCAAGAAAAATATCTGAGCACTGCTATTGTGGCCCTCCCCGCTAAACAAAGAATAAATGATACTCCTATGAAGAGCCAATGACTGGGTTGGAGAGGTAGTACAGTGAATAGGGTATTTGCCTTGCACACAGCTTACCAGAGTTTGATCCCCAGTGCCCCGTATGGTACCTCAAGCTTATCAGGACTGATTCCTGAGTACAGATCTTGGAGTAACCTCTAATTACTGCCAGATGTGGCCCCCAAAAAAACAAAAATAGAGCCAATGATTTAAAGAAACAAGAACACTATATTTCATAACTGTCTCACAGTGAACGTGATCAAAGCACATTAAACAAAAATTTTAAACCTTTTAAAGTTGATTGAGGTACTGTGGTTTACAATACTGTTACTGATGGCTTCACATGTAAATAATTCTGACACTACCTCCATTACCAATGTACTAACCTTTCTGCCACAAGAATCTCAAAACCTCTTCCTTTCAAAGTCACCCCAATTCAATTGTGTAGATCAGTTCTCCTGTTATGTTGGACCTTTGTTGCTACCTTGCTGAGTATCATTTTTCATGCCTACTTTCTCCACATTTTATTGAAACATTGTGTTTTACAAAGTTGCTCATGATGTGTCTATTACTGATATTCAATATTCCAACACCAATTCCACCACCACCATTACTTTCTATCCACCGTTGTCTCCATTTTCCCAGCCACCCCTCAAGCCTGGCCTCATAGCAGACTCACAATAATTCATTTTATTTTGATGTTAACACTGAATGATTGACAGAATGATCAAAAAATATTTCCATAGAAGAATGTGAAAATTGTTGTATCTCACCATGGGGACATTAAGTCCTTGTCTGAAGGTTGACTAAGCTGTTGTTGCAAGTTAAACCTCCTGTGTTACTGTTTTTGTCAGGCAAGATTGGCTTCTACATTACATCCCATTCAAATTATTGTGCTGCTACCGGGATGTCAGTGTTGTAGGTTTGGAGATGTCACTACAGAAAATCCAGAATATTTAACTGAGCAGTCTGCCCAGAGGTATGGTGGCAGCTTTGGTTTGTGAGTGCAGCTGCTGGGGCTTTGGTAGGGCAGTAGTTGATTTGATCCCTTCTAGAGATAGTCCTGAGGTCTCAGCTGGGAACAGATATCTGAGAAAGTTTTGCGGCTAGTTTATCTCATTTGAGATTTTATTATGAGTCCCTGGAACAGGGCAAGTAGATGAGCTGAAGCACATTTTATATGAGTTAAAAATGCAAGGAATACCTCAATAAATATCTTACACTTTAGCTAAAGATATAATAAAATAAAAGGAGAGATCAAATTAAATCCAAGGAAGCAGAAGAATGGAAGTAGTAGAGGTCAGAGCAGAAATAGAAAATAGAAATACAGTACAGGAAATAAATTTAAAAAACAAAAAATACTGTTTATTTCTGAGATCAAAAAGTTTTAGATAGTCATTAACAAGACTAAAGGTGGATTTTCAAAAAGAGAGAATATTGAGGTTAGAGTTGGCAGGACATTTGCTTTGAATGTGACTGACCCAATTTCTGGCACCCCTTACAATCTTCTGAGCTTGCCAGGGGTAATCTTTGAGCTCAGAGCCATCAGTAAGCACTGAGTATGCTAGGAGTGGTCCAAACCATCTTCCCCCTCAAAGAGAGAGAGAGAATATTAACTGTATGGCAATTGGAAATGACAGAGGAGCCATTACTAACCTTGTTGAAAAAAACTTAACTTTGCAATTAAATACTACATATGCCAACAAATTGGATTACGTATATGGGATAAAGAAATGGTTATGAAGATAAAAAATATCAATAACAGGGCTGAAGAGAAAGTACAGTGGTTAGGACACTTGCCTTGCATATGACTGACCTGGGTTTGATCCCTGACACCCCATATGTCCCTCTGAACTCTACCTAAGCAAAGAGCCAGTAGTAAGCCCTGAGATTCACTGAGTTTGGCTCAAAAACAAAAAAATCATACCAACTCAAGAAGAAATAGAAAATATGTACTAACTTTAATAAGTAAGAAGATTAAGTCAGCAATCAAAAACCATCAGAGAAAAACCGAACTAAATGACTTCACTAGTGAAGTCTACCTGCTCACTCATATTATATGGGAAATTCCACATTTAATAAGAAATGCTCTTTTTTGATGAAATAATAATATTTTAACTGCTCCTCCAGAAACACAGATACTACAAATTACATTATGGGGGAGTCAGAGTATGGAGTTGCTTGAGATGCCTTAAGTATTTAATAATTGACACCAATCTTTCAAAAATTCATTTGATACTGTAGTGAAAGAAACACTTCTTAAGTCATTCTAAAAATCCACTATCACTGTCGGCCCATTGTTCATCCATTTTCTCCCGTGGGCACCAGTAATATCTCCATTGTGAAACTTGTTACTGTTTTTGGCATATTAAATATGCCATGGGTAGCTTGCCAGGCTCTGCCTTGTGGGCGGGATATGGTAGTTTGCCGGGCTCTCCGAGAGGGACAATGTAAAAAATTCAAATATGAGCACGCAGTGGTGAGGGGGTGTTGATGTGTGTGTGTGTTGTTTGAGGGTTCTCGGGGTGGCTCTCTCTCTCTCTCTCTCTCTCTCTCTCTCTCTCTCTCTCTCTCTCTCTCTCTCTCTCTCTCTCTCTCTCTCTCTCTCCACTTGCATTTGGTGCTCTCCAGCCACTGTGTATGGACCGGATTGGGATGGCTCCTCCTTGTGCTCTGTTTTTGTGTGTGCCACTTTGCTTTTTTCTGTCTGTCTCTGTATCTCTGTCTCTGTCTCTGTATTCTCTCCTCTGGTCTCTTCAACCTATCTTTGTCTGTCTTCTTTCCTCTGGTCTCTTCCGATCTCTCTCCAGAGCCCTTCTGCTTCAGTCTCTGGAGCCCCACTCACTCTTTACTTCTCACTCATTTTGTGTCCTTTCTTTCCCCTGCTTCTGGCTCCGATGATTCTCTTTCACTCTGTGCTCTGCTTCTGTGTCTTCTCCCTGCTTCTGTGTCTTCTCCTGCTTCTATGTCTTCTCTGCTTCGATGTCTTCTCTCCAAAATATCCACTATTACCTTGATACCAAAGCTTGATAAGGATACCGTAAGAAAATAAACTATAACCAATATCGCTCACAAACATTTAACAAAAGACTAGTCAAATAACATAACAACATATAAAAAGTATTATACATCATAATAAGGTGGGACTTAGTCTAGGAATTCATGGTTGTGTCAACATACAAAGATAGAAAAAATATGAAATTTTGAACAAAGAAGATCATTTCAATAAAGGCAGAAAAAAACAAAAAGAGTTTGACCATATTAACAATTTTTCATGATGAAACTACCTAATTAACTAAGGAAAAGGGAAATTTCCCTAACTAATAAATGGCATCTATAGCTAACTGTGAAAGATTGCAAACTTTCCCCCTATTTGAGCAGCATGCAAGTTATCTACTCTTATCACTTCTATTTAACAGGGGAAGAGAAAGGCATTCAGATTGAAAAGGAAGAAGTAAAACTATTTTTATTTTCAAATGATGAACTTACATAGAGAAAACTCTAAGAAATCTACAAAAAATTTTATATTGTAAGTTCAACAATTTGCATTATACGAGATCAATATACTAAAATAAAGTTAAATGCCAATGGAAACATTTATAAATGTTCCTACCAGCATTATTCATAACACCAAGAAGTATAAGCAATTCAAATATCCATCAGTTTGATGATTGTATAGACAATATGTGAGATATGCCTACAATGGACTATTTTCAGTCATAAAAGGGAAAGAGTATTGATACATATAATAACACTGATGGTGTTGTTACAGCAGGCTGCGATTTGCTCTGGGTTCTTGTGAATGGTATATAAGATAGCATAGCATACCAACCACCACATGTTTTCTGCATTCTGGTTCATTTGTTTAACCATTCTTTAACAGCTCAGATAGGTATATCCCAATATGCTGCATCAACCACTGAAATAGGAACTTCAGCATCCTCAACAGAACCTTGATTACTGTCCTCTTGTTTCTTTCTCCTTTTCCTCCTCCTTGCCACTCTGCTGGTTGTCACACGATGCTTACCACTTCTCCTTCTCCACAGCACACTGCTATCTCCCTTCTTTTTCTAGCTTAGTGTAGCAACTAAGAAAGCAGCAGTGGAAGGAGTTTCTGTGCATGACCTGGGTTTATACACATTATGTATACCTGACCCTTTGTTGTTTCTGCTATCTGATTAAATATATCTTATGAGGTCTCTTAATCAGAATAATCAATCTGATTGCATATTCAAATGAAGGTTTGGGGTGATTGTGGGATGACAAGTCAGAAAGCATATTCCTATATTATAAAGGTTTCCAAGATGATTTCTTATGCCCATATAGAACTAAGGTCTGGGGACAACAATCAGATTTAAAAGATGTGTAGGAGGTTTTCATCTATAATTTTGCAACTTCAGATGGAAGACTACTCCAATAACACATGCAAACTAGGGTATACAATATAATCCATCAGAATCCTGGACCCTTCCTCCTCTTTCTGGTCCCTTCCTGCTGATTTACTCTAACATTTTCCTCTCTTGGACTGGATTCACTAAATTTTTTTAGGATTAGGGGTGAAAGTCTCTCTTCTGATACTATTTCTACTGAAAAGGAAAACTGGTTTCTTCCGGGGCAGTAAGACAGTTCTCCTTGTTCTCTGTCACAGGATGGAAGAGGAGGATAAGTCCAATTCCTGGAGGTTTGGTCAAATGGGTGATGGCAGAGGAACAATAGGAAGAATGGAACTGGTCCTTCAGAGTTTTTGGAATCTGACGAAGCAAACTCAAACTAAAAGACAGCAGTAAAAAAGTGGGGGTTGTATCTCCACTAGGAAGAGGTCCCTCTTTTATGAGTGAAAATTGATTGAAAATGAAGATATACTTATACATCAGAAAATGAGGTCACTCCCCATTTACTAGGAGGTACATCAACTTCAGGATGTTGATGATGCTTGGTATTCTCTGTTCCTGAGGTCAACGTTGAAGTCTGGGTTCTTAGTCTCCCATGTCCAAGAGCCATCTGAGTCATTTTTTGGACTCTGAATGTGTGAAGCAATCCAGCTCTTTATCTGAGTTCAATGCACCCCACTCAGGAAATTAGGAAACTTGATGGCTGTGGGATCAGAGAGACAGACCAGAAATAAGGCCTTTCATAGAACTTCCAATTCTCGTGAATGTGCTTCATCCTGATAAAACCTAACTAAAACTTGATCATTGTATGACTGAGACTTAAACCTGAAAGCTTTGTAACTTTTTTCATGGTGATTCAATAAAAAAAAAAGACTAAAGTACCTGGTTGACAAAGATGTTCTCGGGGAGTTGTTTCCAACAAAACTCTCTTAGAGACTGTTGGGATGAGCTTAGGCAAAGAGTAAGCTTTTGTAACAGGGGATTCTCAAAGTGAAATAACAGATCTGTGCACTTGAAGGGTCTCTTATTATGGGGCTTTGAAGTCAGTGGGTGAGGTGATGGGCTTTGAAGTATAGCCAGAGGGAAGAACCTGAAGACAATTTTCAGAGGTTTTCTGACGAAAATTCCTGATTTGCATCTTTAAATTCTGATGTGTTCTTTCTGCTTTTCCTGATGATTGTGGTCTCCAGGCACAAAGTAAATAATGCATAATCCCCAGAGTTTTGTCTATCTGGTAGATTGCCTCTGCAGTTAAGGAAGGATCACTGTCACTCTACAAGCTACGGGGCAGCCCCAAACTTGGAAGTATTTCCTGGAGAAGTGCCTTAGTCACTTCATGAGTCCTCTCAGTCCTGGCAGGAATGATTCTAACCATTCAGTAAAGGGATCCACTAGGGCCAGCAGGTATTTAAACTCATCTTGTGAGGATAATTAAGTCAAGTCCACTTGCCCATTCTCTCAGAGATGTGTGCCATACATCTATGTGCTGCTGATTAACTTGGTAGCCTGAGCTCTCAACAACACAGATTTCACATCCCTAGCATTCCTGTTCAAAATTCTTAGCTAGATTCTTTCCAGTAATGAGAAAAAAAATGAGAATTAGCATTTTTCCCCTGCTTAAAGATAAGAATTATGTACGTCCTTAATGGCCTTCCACAGGAGAGGCTGAGACAAATACAGATTGTTACCCTGCCAGAGGCACCCTTTCCTATTTTTTGGGGGGGGTTGGGGTCATACCCGGCAATGCACATGGGTTACTCCTGACTTTGCACTCCAGAATGGATCCTGGCAGTGCTCAGGGGACCATATGGGATGCTGGGAATCAAACCCGGGTTGGCCTCATGAAGGCAAACGCCCTACCCACTGTACAATCACTCCAGCCCCACCCTTTCTTATTTTTATACTCTGAGTATAAGAGGTGCAAATGGTCCTGAGATCTGATTGAGGAAACAAAGCCAAGACTGTGCTGACTGGCTATGTCTTTGCAACTGTCCTTTTCCTTTCCCGATCTACACTTTATTTTCTAATGCAAAGTCTTATTGATAACCTCAGTAATGCATAACAGCAGCCCTGAAGGCAGACACACAGTTCTGAATAGTTTAAGTATCTGAGAGATGTACTTAATAGAGCTTGCCTTTATGGTAAAAATACACCTTTCTTTCCAAATGGCAGTGAGGGCATGAAGATCCTAAAAGCATATTTAGAGTCTATATAGTTCATCAAGTACCTTGTCCTAACTTAGTTCTAGCTTTCTGGTCAGGCCTGTCTGATCTGTTGAGCTGAACATTGAGCGGGTAGTGCACGACTTTCCAGGACTGCAGTGGGAGTGATAACTTCATCTCTGAATTTACAGGGACCTTATTCTGCAAAGAAACATAATGAAGTCTGGATTTTCCAAAATCTATCAGATCAGGCCCACAGGAATATGGTTTTCTAGGTTTAGAATCAAGAGTGTTACAGTTGTGTGAGGAGTTCAAGTATAGGGAGTAAAGCAGAAGGTTCTAAACTAGTGGATAGATTGAAGGTACTGTGTGGCTTTAAAGTCAAATCAGGATTCTCTAAAGGGCCTGACACCAGAGGTGGTGGCTGTGAGTCACCCACAGGTTATCATTGGCTTCTAGGAGTACCAATATTTGGTTAGGGGATTAGACTAAATTTCCTTTTGAACCAAATTTATAGACCTGTGCCAAAAAAATGCAGTGAGAGGCTACTGCTTTCAAGATTGCTAAAGCTATGTCTAATATTTTAGAAACCTAGAGCTGAAAGGACTTATCAGGTTGTGTCAAAGCAAAAGCTTGTGTTAAAGCTTCTTTAAAGATCTGAGAATCATCTCCTTTTACTGTCCCCAGAAGAGTGGGATGTCACACTCATCTTCAGGCTTTCATGTGAGTCTTTTGCTATTGACTCATGTTTCATAATCCATATTGACTGTAGCTTGTTAGGCCCGAAAAGTCTTGGCTATGGGTATGGGAATGTCAAGCACTGTCTGAATTCTTTCTGGTTCTTCTTGTTTCCTGGTATTAACATTATTCCCAGGTACCTAACTTGTTTATTGAGCTGCACTTTAATTCTCATAATTCTGTATACCCTGGACTGGAGCGATAGCACAGTGGGTAGGGCATTTGCCTTGCACATGGCCGACCTGGGTTTGATTCCTCCGCCGCTCTCAGAGATCCCAGCAAGCTACCGAGAGTATCTTGCCTACACAGCAGAGCCTGGCAAGCTACCCGTGGTATATTTGATATGCCAAAAACAGTAACAACAAGTCTCACAATGGAGATGTTACTGGTGCCCGCTCAAGCAAATAGATGAGCAACGGGATGACAGTGACAGTGATAAAGTGATACAATTCTGTATACCCTAGATGCCATAAAATTAAAGATGTTAATGGTATTTTATCATGTCACCTGTGCTATAGGGGAGAAGATCATCCACACATGCTAAGAGCTTGTGCAAATAAATGAGAGCTGTTGCAAAAACCTCCAGAAAGTACTGTTGAGGTGAAATATGCGGACAGCTCTCCCACATCCCACTTATTGAGAGTTGTTGCTCTGCGAATGCAGAAGCCAGTCTTTAGCTTTAATGCCGTCAATTATTGGGATGAGGAAAGAATATATCCCAGTGAGTGGTATGGGTTTGGCCCTATGGGATGGACGGGGTCAACATCTTTGTCTATTGCCCTTAAACCTTGCACCACTCTTTATTGCTCACTAGGTTTTCTTACCACCAAGATGGAGGAATTACTTGAGGATTCACAGGTCTCAACAGGCCATGAGTCAGGAGCTCGTCAATTATCAGTTTGGAAGCTACAGCAGGTTGCAACCTGCTGTAACAGTACCAGAGGTGAAAGCCTAATACCAAATAAAAGAAGCAGAAGACAAGGCCATATATTGTTTCCACTTACATGAAATGTTTGTTAAGGCAAATTCAGAGAGACATAAAGTAGATTAGATATAGCTAGGGACCGGAGGAGAGGAACGAGGAGTGGCTGCTAAGGAATGTGCAATATATTTCAGTGTGATGAAAAAGTTCAGGAATTAGTGGTGATCTTATATGTCTTTGTAAATATATAAACAGCCATTGCATTTTATACCTTAACTGTAAATTTTATTAAAATGTAATAAAATTTTATATGAAATAAAATTTTATAAAACTGTACCTATTATAAAACTAAAAAATTTATAATATGTGATATATATATCAATAAAATGAAGAGAGAAATACAAGAGACTTAGAAAAAGAGATAAAATCATGTTTGCTTTGAAGATAGAGAAAGGGAAATTAGATCCAAGGAATGCAGGAGGCTTCTAGAGGCTGGGAAACATAAAGAAATAGATTTTCTTTTTGATTCTCCAGAAAGTAAATCAGTCCTACCATCCTTTGATTATAGCTCAGTGAAATCCATACCAAGTTCTAATCTTCAGAAGCCAGAAATAATACATTCCCCTTGTCCATCTTCAAATAGTTTCAATGATTTTAAACCATTAAATGAATAGAAAACTAACAATGCGTTTAAGACATTTGTTCATTATGTAGGTCCTGGATTTAGAGAAAAATTGGGCTGGAAATAAGACAGTGATTTCTAGGCTCTTTTCTCACTAATTTACATATGTGTGAGAGAATTAATACATTTTATACTTATAGGTCTTTAAGGTTAATTATTACTGATTATTTACATTTTTATATGAGACTGCCATGAAGAGATTTAATAGCTTCTCTGAGGCACAGAGCTATGATGACAATGCCAGACATCTGGCCTCAGAGTTGGGGTCACCTCTTACAAATATATCTGTGAATTATAGTGATGCAAGTGATAATTGAAGAGATGTGGAAACATCCATTGAATTTAGCAAGTTGGAATCCTCTAGTCACGTTTGCAAGAGTCCTTTTGGAGGAGTACTAGGGCAGAAGCCAGATTGTGATCATCTGTGAATTAACACAGGGAAGAGAAGACTGCATAGGCAGAAAACTTTTTTGCAAAGTATACCTTTGAAGTGGTAGAGAAGGATCATAGTCTCTATGAAGGGTGGCAGTAGAGAGAAGTAGATTTTACAAGGAATTCTTGAAGATGGTATTAAAATGTTGGAAAATTATGAGGGAGGGAGTGGGGAAAGACTGGAAAATGTGATAAAGAGTCAACATTTCTACTTAAAAATTTTGAAAAGGGAGGGCAGGGAAGAATTCAACACACTGGAGATAGAAGCTTCTGTAAGAAAGGATCATTTCTTTATCATATCATAATGGCATGAAAGGAATGGTGTATTTGGATCTACTTTTCATCAGAAAAGGCAGATGTTTCTTGAATGTTTTTACCCTGTTTTCTCTGTTGTCAGATATGAGTCAAGGCCACCCTCTGAATATGGGTGAGTGGAAGAAGCTTAAGTAATTCGTGGTTATTACAGCAGTAGTCACATCATTGAATCACAGGTGTGAAGAATGTTTGAACACTAATTTTTTTGAGAATCAAATAATCAATTGAACAGAGGGCAGTAGTGCTAACTTTTGTTAGATTCAATAACCCATACAAGGATTTATTCTGGTTTATTACTATTTTAAGTCATTTACAAATTACTATATGTCTTAGACTTTTTCTCCCCCTTAACTGTATCGCAAAATTCTTTCGGTTTACCTCTTTTGGATGTGGGGTGTGTGTGTTGGTGGGGGGAGGGGGAGGGAGTGGGGGAGAGGGGGAGGGGGTGAGGAGGGGTAGGAACAGGGAGGGGTCTCCCAAGCAGTACTCAGAGAGGAGAGGCTTTTTACCACTGATACATTGCCTGGGCAATGGCTCAGGGCAAGGTCCAGCTATATGTGGGAGGCCATGTGATGTCAGGGATCAAACATGTTTCTGTCACATGATAGGTGTGCACCCTAAACACTATGCTTTCTCCCCAGGCTCTAGTTTCTTCTTGATATCTATAAAAATAGCACTGTAACACTGTTGTCCCATTGTTCATCG
This sequence comes from Sorex araneus, assembly GCF_027595985.1. Classification (NCBI taxonomy): domain Eukaryota; kingdom Metazoa; phylum Chordata; class Mammalia; order Eulipotyphla; family Soricidae; genus Sorex; species Sorex araneus. The sequence goes on from NC_073305.1 coordinate 107,161,093, forward strand.
ATTTGCTTGAGCGGGCACAGTAACGTCTCCGTTGTGAGACTTGTTACTGTTTTTGGCGATAGCCCAGCAGATAGGATACTTGCCTTGCAAGCGGAGACCAGGGTCGATTTCTCTGTCACTCTCAGAAAGCCTGGCAAGCTACCCGTGGCGTATTTGATCTATGAAAATACCAAGAAAAACTTCAAAAATATTTTTATCATGATTGCAGTATTTAATTAATCAGAATCAACTAATCAGCTCGCTTTCCAACATTTTCAGATAAAAGACGTTTCTTCTACCATGTCTATAAAAAGCAAATGATTTAGTGTCTCTCAAATCCTGATTTTAGTAAAAGCATTAAAAAGAGTCAGCTATGGGAATCTGTTTTTAAAGCTTAAAAGAGAAGCAGCAATAAAAAGGTCTTACCCCACAAAAGCTGAAGAAAAGCTTCTTTAAACCCCCTTTAAAATAATGAAAAGGAGACTTTTAAACCTAATTTTTAAGTTCATATACCCATTCTAACAAATTAAACATTTAAACTAGAGTGTTAAATTCCGATTAATGGGACTTTTCCTATGGAAAGAGATAGTGAAAAAAGACACAAGGATAACTCTGGACATAGACCAAAGAATCCCTGCTCAACTTTCCTGCCTGCAATATGTGTATGGCTGAAATTAAAGCTTTTCTGAGGCTCTGTTCCATTCCAGAGGCTGATATAAATGTAACCGTTTAGCTACAAATGGAAATCAGAGATCATGAAGCTTGGCAACAAAGAGAGACTCCAAAGGAAATCACCCAGCAACAAATCAGAAAGTTGAAAACAAAGCAACCCTGTAACCAAAACACAAGCCAGAAGTACCGTAAGCTCTGAGAAAAGGAAAAGGAAAAAGGGAAAGGCAAAGAGGAGACGTTCAACAGTAAATGAAAACTTGCTCCCGCTCACTGGATTTGGTGCATGCCTACCATGCTTTGATTGAAGTTGAAAATTCTACACTTAATAAGTAATACACTACACTCTTATTTAGTGGAATAGTGATAAGATATCTACTTTAGCCCTAGCAGTACACTATTCTGCAAAGTTAGCAGGGTATCTCAGAAAGTGGGGATTGGGGACTGTGTTTAATTTGAGATGTCTTTTAGGACCCCCAAGTGGAAATGTTCATTGGATAGTTGGATTTCTAGGCTAGAGTCTGGAGCAGACATTTGTAATATATGTGTATAATGCGCAATGTATGTACTACATGTATAATATACTCTGTATTAATATATATCATGTCATAGCCATGGAAGCCATGGGTTTGGAGAAATTCATGGAGAAACTCATGAAAATAAGGGCAGAACTCTGAATACTATGGACTTTTAAAAGAAAGAGAAAAGAAGGAGGTAATTAGAGGTAAATCAGGAAATAGAAATATAAAAAAATAGATAAAGACAGCACCATAAAGCTCCGAAAGTATCTGGACTGAAGTTTTAGAGCAATAGAATTTGAAATGGAGGAGAATAAGGTGATATTTCTCAGACCAGCTTAGAGTAGTTCTGGAAGGAAATGCAGTAATCACAGTTGAGAAATCAGGCGAGGCAAGAAAGGAAAGTGAGCAAATAAATACTTTTATGATCACGTAAAGAAAATTGTAGTGATCTTGCATCTGAAGGGCCCCTTTTGGCACAAACTTGGTGACTTTTTCTGTAGTCATTTCTGGCTTCAATTCAAGACAGTACTTTCCCCTCATTTAGCAAGACCTTTGCTCCAACTTTGAAAAATCAGAACACAGAGAGCAACATCAATTGACACTTGCCAGCACTTATCAGCTGCAGGACTCTTCAAAAATTTTTTTTATTTAATGCCCACAACAATCTTAATTAAAGCTACCAATTTTAGTTCAAGATTTGAAGCAATGATAAAGTGCAGTAAAATCTCAACTCTTATCACTGTATTTTGATTTTATACCTTCAGGAAGACCTTTTTTTTTCTTGCTTATAAATCTTCAAGTTTTGAAAAATCTTGGACCATTGGCTGTCTGTGGCATATCTGATTTCTTCCACCTCACTTCTCTTATAAGTATCATCATGAGGATCTTTATCTACATCAAGTTGCCCAATGGCAAGGTCAATTCTCTACACTCAGCTGGTCTAACTTCTGCCAATCTCAGAGAATATTCAAACAATAGTTTCTTTCAACCTCTGTTTCTTTTTTGTCCTTTTGGTCACAAACTAAAAAGATCATAGCACATCTAGAAGCTATTCCAAATTCTATGATTTTCTTCCAAATGGAAAAATGGACTCCCAGCAATTATATTGAATTGCTCACCTGTTGTTCACATTCCTGTTTCATATCAGATTAAATGATAAGAGACTGCCAACTTTGGAGTCAGAAATTTAATGCCAGAAATTCCATGTACATCTTATGCTTCAAGGGTAAAATGAAGGGAATTTTTTGTTTTTTTGCACATTACAGCTCTTTTAAGATTTTTGTTTTTACATAATTAGTAAGGTCAGTTTTATTTTAATGTTGAGATAATATATTAACTTTCATAAACACAGTATCTCCAAAAGTTAGAGATTAACTGAGGAAATAGACCAAAATTTTATATCTAAGAAGCTGAATTTTTGTAGCATAGTTTTGACATGTGGAAATGTTAAGAATTTGTTTTGCAGCCCACCTGTGAGGTTTTGTTTGTTTGTTTGTTTTTAATAGAGAGTATCTAGAGGTGCTGAGACAGGGTGTATGAATATGTCCAAGGCCTGGGTTACTCTGACCCATGTATCTGATAGTTCAACACTCAGCTTTGAAGTGCAGTGTTTGGGGCCATCAGGAGCCACACCCAGTTGTTCTGGTAGGCCCTGAAGTATTGAGGATGGAATTCAGGATCTTGTACCTCACTTCTCTTATAAGTATCATCATGAGGATATTATATTATATATGGATATTATATATCCATTTAAACCAGATTCCAGATACCACTCAAGGCACTTTAACTGGGTCTCTGTGATGTTGTAGCATGAAAATTATATAAATTGACAACTGGAGCTAAAGCTAAACCCATTTTCAGTTTCTCAGGCATGTTAACAAAAATCATATTTACTCTAAACATCAAGCTATGTGTTCATGTTGAAAAAATATTAAGATTAAATTACAAAGCTAAATACCTACTTTTTCAAATTCAGTTTAAGAGTTCATTTAAATACATTTCCATTTTCTGGAGGAGTAGATTTTTAGGTAAGAAAACCAATCATAGTTACATTCTACAATTGAGCTATTTGATTTTAACAACTCACGATACAGTAGCAGAATACTAACACCACTTTTATGTGATTCTGGAGTGGAATAAGAGAACTTTAAAATGTAAGGTCCTCAAATTAAATTCCATCCTCTATGCTTGAAAAGCCTATAAAAGAGTTCACATATAACATTAAATGTAAATATTATTTATACACTTTAAAAACATGACTTTATTTCTTTTGTCTTAGCTCTAACATCTAATATTTATAATAAAACTATAAATTTTACTAGCAACCTTTCTGATTTTTAAAGAGTCTATAATAGCTCTTCTAATGTCAGCAACACTATAAGATTCTTATGCATAGTGTTATTTTTGGTGGGGAGGGACAATATCTTTGCATTCTCATATTTTCAGCTAAAAGTTCTACCCTGCTATATTGTAGTGATATTTGTGTGCAAATAATACCTTCAGTTCAGACTGCGATGTTTAAAAATAGGTGTATTTATAACATTAAATTATAAAAGATAAAATAAATTGAGTAACAGGACTAGGAATGTAAGGTATCAAAGAGGGGATACTTAGATTGCTCCTGACTCTAGATTACAGAAATGAGGACAGGGAAAGAAACAAATTGAGGGGATGAGTAAGAAGAGGTAGACAGGAGGTAATGGGTTGGGACCAGGACCCTCAGGCATACTGGCAGTGTAGAGGTGTGGTATATGTATATGTCTAAATTACAGATCCAACAGTACTGAAATCATGAGATCCAAACTGCAACAATAAAACTTAAGAATGTGCTTGCCAGGAGCTGGAGCAATAGCACAGCAGATAGGGCATTTGCCTTGCACGCAGCTGACCCGGGTTCGATTCCCAGCATCCCATATGGTCCCCTAAGCACCACCAGATGTAATTACTGAGAGCCAGGAGTAACCCCTGTGCATTGCTGGGGATGATCCAAAAAGAAAAATAAAAGAATATGCTTGCCAAGGGTGCCATATGATAGTAAAGTGAGTAGGGAACTGGCTTTGCATGCAATCAACCTGAGTTTGACCCCTAAACCCTATATGATCCCTGAGCACAGCCAGGAGTGATCCCTGAGTGAAGAGCCAAAAGTAAGCCTTGGATATTGCCAGGTGTGGCCCCCAAACAAGCAAACAAAAATGTGTCTCCGAGGTAACAGGCTGTGTAGGGAACCTGGGAACATTGATGGAGGGAAGTTGACCCTTGTATGGACTGGTTTTGAAAGATTGTATGACTGCAACTCAACTATAAATAACTTTGTGAATCATGATACCTTAGTAAAAAATTAATTAAAAATGTAAAAATAATTTAAAAATAATTTGAAGTTTTTTTCATATAATCAGTACTTTTTGGGAAAAATGGTACAGACTCTAGGGAAAAAAATCTGAAATAGCTCCCCTTAATCCCAAAGTAGAACTATTTAAATGTTTTTTTTTAATCAGAAATTTAGAGAAATAATAAATTGAGTTGCAAACATTATCTTATAATTGGTTTAAGAGTGATCATTTATTAAAACAAACCGTCTCCTTCAAAAGGAGAAAATGGTTGCTCATGGGCTGATGGTTTCCAATCTGGTTTGTATTACAAACAATAATCAGAGGATAGAGTATGAGAGTGCATAGATCCAGTATGTGAGCTAAGTGCAGGCTGGGAGTTCAAATCCATCAGGGAATATGATAAAAGTCTGGGAATGAAGGTTTTTTTGTTTGTTTATTGTTTGCTTGGTTGTCACACCCAGATATATTAAGAACTTACTCCTGGATTCTGCCCTCAAGGATCTCTGGTGGAGTTCAGGGACCATTTATGGTGTTGGGGGTCGAACCCAGGTCAGCCGTGTGCAAGACAAGCACACAACCTGTTGTACTATTCCTCAGATTTGATTATTTTTCCCACGGGAATTTAAAATACTGATATTAAAAATACTTGCAAATTCTAATATTGGGAGGAGAGAGAAGCTTTGTTGGTGAGTTGATTACTGATAATTGATGCATGTCATGGAGGACACAGAAACTTAAAGCTAAAATGTAAAAGATTCCAAAGACAAAAAGAAGGAAGAGGGAAAACAAGCCTTCACTTTCAAACCTGTGACCTTAATGTCAGGTCAGAGACTATTAGAACTAGCCTTATGAAGCTCTGATTCTTCTACCTTATTTTCAAATGTCAAGATTAGACTTCAGAGAAAAGCATTATGATTGTAGAACTGGGATTTGAATGAGAAACATTATTTCTCACCTTGGGAAAGCTTTTGAATTAGTTAACAGCAACCTAACATGATCTCATTAGTTATTGCTGAAGTATAATAAAATTGAAGCAATAGATCTATGCGAATGGATAAACATGAACAGCAGTTTTATTATTGTTATTTTTACTGATCATTTGAAAACTGGCATCCCTCCTTGGTAGAAACTTGAGGACCAGATCATAGGTCAAACCTCTAAACTTATTTGAATCCTCATCCAGGTTAATGCTTATTGACCCTACTTAATGAGGGGTACTGCAGGCGTTGAATCCCTTGGCCCACTCTCTTGCATGGAGAATCAGGACTGACATTCCATGCAAGCAAGATTTCAGAATGTGAAGATGGGGCCAGGAACTCTGAATCTTTGGATTTCCCTATTCCACCTTCTGTAAATCTTCATCTTTAGGCTGTGTGATCAGCAGTTCTCTGAGGCAGATCACTATCAAATATCCTAACAGAGCTTTTCTCACCTGAGATACATACACTCAGGAACTCACCAAGTCAGTACTGTTCCACCTTTGTTTCTGGACTTTCTCCAGGAGCTTCATCTTCCAGACAGAGCTCCTAAACACCAAATGTTCTACTAAGTTCCCAAGTGACAAGTGCTCTATTAATTTTTAAAAGTTATCCCATGATGCAAATCCTGCTTTGTCATCATGCTTTCTAACCATGAGAATGCTCTACTTGGGAATTACAGGAAAAATTCTTTTTTGTTGTTATTTGTTTGATTTTTTTTGGGGGGGAGGGTGTTAGATCACACCTGGAGATACACAGGGATTATTCCTGGCTCATGCCCTCAGGAATTATTCCTGGCAGTGCTCAGGAGGCCATATGGTATGCTGGGAATCGAACCTGGGTCGGCCACCTTACAAGGCAAATACCCTGCCCTACCACTGTGCTATTGTTTCAGCCTTGTTTTTTGTTTGATTTTTGTAGCCCATCCACGTTGGTGTTGCCTGCTTACAATATATGCTGTCATTCTCTGTGATTACTAGAGCAATGTAGGGCTCTTTTGTAAGACAGAGGTTGTATCTAGAAAGATTTGGTTTAGGATCCTCTAGGCCAGGAGATGCTGTCTACAGTTCTACAGGTCAAATCTGGTTCATTCGGGGGCTTCTCAGAGGTATTGTGAAGCTCAGGTGTTACTTAATTTGCTAAGGGGAAAAATCGAATCAGTACTCAGGTGGCAATGCTGCTTGGTCTGACCAGGCTGGTGAACAACAGGGTAACCTTAGAAGTGCTCAAGAGCCATGAGAGTGACACTGAGCAGGGCCAGTGTCTATGGGGTGCCAGCAGCTGAAGGCATGGCATTCATTCCACGAGAGATCTAGCTACTCAACTGCTTATTTTTATCAGCAAAGTTTAATTACAACAACATCATGCTCATTTCTTTACGGTAACTTTTGCTTGCTCCAACAGAACTTTTGTTGCAATAGACTCAATAGTCTGTTTATGGTGTATAAAATGTGTTATATTTACTCTGTTCCCTTTATAAAAAAATGGTTTCTATCTTGTTCTGTGTAAAGAGACATTGAGTACTAGAACTTAAGTTCATTAAGGACACTTATTTCCGGTAACCCAGTAGTTTTTGAGGGATGTCAGTATACCTAGATGCATAGATTAGAGAAATATTCACATCACATCAAGCTGGTCTTCACTAAAAATTTAACCACTACTTCTTGAATATTTTCTATTTGCTAAGCACTGGAAATTAAAGATGAAAAATTATCTATTAGAGGAGAAATAATTTCTAATAAAGTATACAAGTTGCAAGTTGTTTACTGATGGTTTCTGATGAAGGAAGGTGTTCCAAGTTGAGAGATTTGCTTCAGCAGAGGTAGAGGGCGCACATAAGGGAGGGTGTTTAATACTATAAAGCTCAGAGAGGAAAAATGACAGGAGATTCAGGTTGGACTCTGGTTCAGAGAAGAAATGTTTTTTGCTAAGCTAATGAGCTTCAACTATATTATGGATACAAAAAGAATTGCTGAAGTATTTTAATTGCTGGAGTAAATATGTTCAATATGCACAGTAAATGAGCCCCTTTGACTATAATGTGAGTCAAAACAGACGTCAGTAGCCTGTCTTTGGGGTTATTAATAGACTGCAATAAAAAAAAGACTATGGGAGTTGGAGAGAATAGCACAGTTATAGTAAAGATTCTTGCCTTGCATGCAGCAGACCTGGAATCAATTCTTGGTATCAATTGAGTCTCACCAGCAGTTATTCCTGAGCACAGAGCCAGGAGTAATCCATGAACACTTCTGGGTGTGGAAGCAAAAAACATTTTTAAAGTAGAAGAGAAGATAGCTAGAGAAACAATAGAGGGTTTAAGGTGTTTTCCCAATAGTGGACCCGACTTTGATCCTGTGGCACCCTGAGCACCTCCAGGAACAAACCTTGAGCATAGAGGCAGGAGTAAGTCCGGTGCACAGCCATGTGTCCACCTAACCTCCCCCCTCCCCCCTAAAAAAAGTAAAAATAATTAAAAAGTGATGGTATGGGTTGAATCTGAGTATAAGATTTGAGAAATGTAGGATATACAAAACATAATATTGTTATGATTTACTGATGTGAAAGGACAATAAAGCAAGGATAACCCGTAGATTTCTGGCATTAGACTTATATAAATCATGATTGCAGGGGTCACTCCTGGCTCTGCACTCAGAAATTACTTCTGATGATGCTTGGTGGTGTTTTAGGGACCATATGATGAGATGCCAGGCATTGAACCAAGGTTGTCCCTGTGCAAGGCAAATGCCCTCCCTGCTGTACTATAGCTTGATCAGTGGCTGATAAATTTTGGACATGGGAAAAATGATGAAATAAGTTCTGAAATGGTTCTACCAGACTTTAAAGATTATGTCTTAACTTCTTTAACTGTTTGACCCTACATGAATGTGGAGCCACATCAAAATAATTAATTTAGGGGCTGGAGCTATAGCACAGTGGGTAGGGCATTTGCCTTGCACGTAGCCAAACCTGGTTTGATTCCCAGCACCCCATATGTTCCCCTGAGCACCGCCAGGAGAAATTCCTCAGTGCAAAGGCAGGAATAACCCCTGTGCATCACCGGGTATCACCTAAAAGCAAAAAAAATTATTTATAATCAGAAAATGTTTGATTCATATACCCATTTTACATACCTATATGTCCAAGGTTATTCCTGAGCACAGAGCCAGGAGTAATCCATAAATTATAACAGGCTGTTATATGTTATAAAATATAACAGGCAGAGAGGTCACCATGAATGGAGAAATGAATTCTGGTTTACTTGAAGATTTCCAGAAAGCAACTGTTTTGTGATCCTGAAAGAGGGGACCAGTCACTCATTGTGGTTAGAAAAAAGTGGATTAGAAAGAAAGAGATCTAAGTGGAACCATCAAGAAATCCAAAATTTTGGAGTAATGAGCAGAGAAAGGGATCAAGAAGGAACTATTAAACATTAGGAGCAGAGCTAGGAGAGGAGAGCCCAAGTGATCAAGCACATACTAAGCATGTGAGAAGTTCTGAATTTGCTTCAAGCATCACTGAAACATGTTAAAGGCCTTAGAACCACTGGGGATGGCTCCTATAAAGGAAGTCAGGAAAAGGGTTTATTGTTCATAAATAGTTTATGAAAGGTTGATAAATATCTTGTAGAAATAAAGTCATGCAAATTGAAACTTTTTGAGGTAGAATATATCAAGAATTAATCAATATCCAATATTAACTGAGAGCCTCACTGGAGGGAAGCAAGACTCTTTGACTGTATGCAGTATTTCAGTCAATGTCTGACATAAAAGACACACTTACTTAAATGTGTACATTATGTGAAGCTGGAAGAAATAGAAACTATGTTAGATAATATATTAGATAAAATGTACAAGATAAAAGAAGATATATTAGATAAAATGCATTAGGTAAAATGTGAGAAAATTTTGACTGACTAGAGGCACAGTCTTTAATAAATAAAAATTATAAAGGATTAAAGGTTAAATAGCACAAATGCAGGATCAGGGTAATATGATTTAGCAATTGACTGAAGAAAGAAACTTAAGAGGAACTAGTTGGTAATTAACTTAATGTGAGTCAACAACATAAAATGACTGTCAAGCAGAAGTAAGATAAGATTATATCATTGATTTTTCAACCATTGGTCTGCAGACCAGTACCTGTCAGCACATGAAAAAAAGTGGAAAACCGCTGTTTTTTTTACAGGGTCTTTTATCTTCTGGTCTATGGTAAGGAGATGTACAAAGTTTGAAACATTGGTTTGGACTGATTTAATTGGAGCCGAGAATGCTGTGTTTCAAACAAGTCAGAGTTAATTAGGGTGTTTTTACTATTTCTCTGCTTAACACACCCACTCATCATACCAATTAAATTAGAATCTCAGTAGCGGGACGTAATGCTTTTCAGATGCACATGGCAGAACCCCTTCTTCTAAAAATGATAGTATTTTGGGTTGAAGTCCTGGTGCATCAAGCTAATATACCTGGGTTGGGAAACAATAGTCTAGATAGCTCTATCTTACATCGCTCAGACTATACCTAATGTCCTGAATTTGTTCAGCTGCTTTTCTCTCAATGTTGGGATTATTATTCAGAAACTGATCACCACAGTTGGATTTTATTTAGTTCTTGGGAGTTGGGGCATGACAGATGTAGAAAGGTAGTTAAAAAGTAAATTATTGTCATAGATTAAAAAATGTGACTTGTCACTTGTCATTTGTCATCCTGTTGATCTTCAATTTGCTCAAGCTGGCACCAGTAATGTCTCCATTCGTCCCTGTCGCATGCTAGTGTAGCCCAGTGGTATCTGATTGCTCCAGGAACAGGAAGATCCTCAAACCATTCGTTCAGCATTTTGACGAAGAAGTCTGACCATCTCATAGGTGGGTGGCCATGCAGTCTTTTGGCATCCCGTGGAATCCAGTCGGTAACAGCTCTAGTCCAGCGATTGTCTCTAAGTCACATTACATGTCCAGCTCATCTGATTTTCAATGCCTAGGCAAACAAGACAGTGTCCCTGATTCTTGATCATCAACAGAGGTAGGAACTACAAATTTATTCTCTCTCTTGAGTGAGATGTGATATTCCAAGCATAGCTCTTTCGATTCCTCTTTGGGATACTCAAATAGTGTTCTCATCCTGTTTTCATAGGGCCCAGGTCTCTGAGGCATATATTAGTGCAGGAAGAACAGTGGAGTCAAAAAGATGTGCCCAGAGCCGGAGGTTCTTTGTCCTCTTAACCACTTCTTCGATGCACTTGAAGGCATTCCACGCTGCTCTCTTCCTCCTGTGCAGTTCTGGCTCCACGTCATTCCTCATGTTGATTTCTCGACCCAGGTACACATAGCTGCTGCATTTGGAGATGTTTGTTCCATTGAGAGCAAATGGAACATCAGGGACTAGTTTGTTTTTCATGAACATTGTCCTGGTGAGATTCAGCTGCAGTCTGACATTTCCACACTCTCTGTCGAAGTCGGCCAGCATTTGTGCCTCTTGGCTAATGTTTGATGTTATGAGAACAATGTTATCAGCAAAGCAGAGGTGGTGTAGTTGCTGACTATCTATCTTCACTCCCATTCCTTCCCATTCCAGTCATCACATGACGTTCTCGAGGGTGGCACTGAAGAGTTTCGGTGAAATGGTATCACCCTGCTGAAATCTTCTCTTTACGTCAATGGTCACTTCCTTGTAGGATGGTGAGATCCTGGTGGGGAATCCGTAATACAGCTTGAAGAGGATTAAAAAATATTTCATATACTCTTGACTTCCTGGTTTTCTTTAAAAAATAAGATCTGGTGAACATGAGCCTCCTGTCATGCAGTGAACACGTAGAGCTGAGCAGTGCTGAGTGGGAAAGGTGTGGACTCTCCAACACTGGATCTATCTATTGACATTTCCAAGACAAGCTTCCTAAGAGGCCTGAGTTGTTCATCCCTATTAACGACCTATGGATTAGGTACTAACTGGGAAAGGGAACAAATACTTTTTTTGTTTTTGTTCCCTTTCCTAGAAAGGGAAAAAAAAATAAGTATTAGAGGTAAGAAAGCCTCAGGAAGATTGCCATGCTAAAGGGGAATTAGATTTTCTTGAGTCTAAGATAAATAACTAGGGTTGCAGAGATTCTTCCAGACCCTGTGTAAGGCTGAGTCATCCAGGGCACCCTGGGGGGTGGGAGGGGGGAGGGGAGCCCAGTGCCCACCCAAACAGAGCCCCAGTAGCTGAAATCTTCCACACACTACTGTTGCTGGAATACTTCTGGCCAAATTCCACTGTTCGGAATGAGCCTCACCCAGAATTGAAACTGCTCTTCTGGAAACCCCAGCAGTCACACACATGCCCAAGAGCTCCCATTTAGTTAAAAATTTAACTCCAGCTGTATCATCCGTTCTGGGCCATCTTGGCCGAGACCTCAAATTCTACAACACTGATAAACCAGGAGTAGCACACCCAATTGAATGGGATATAATGTAGAAGGCAACGAATGTCAATTAACAAAATATAAATAGAGAAAGAAGGCTTAACCTGGAACAACATCGTAGAAATCTCTTCTACAAAGGCTTTATGGCTCCATGGTGAGACACCATAGTCTTCACTAACTTTCTTCCAAAAAACATTTTTGATCACTCTGTTAGCAAATTATTGATAGCAAGCAATATAAAATAAACTATCAAGGGCCTGCTATGAGGGTAGGTTTAAGGAATGTTTGGGAAAATTGAAGAAAATGCTGGCAGGAAGGTGGAAAGGTGGTGGTATTGGTGTTGGAATATTGGATGCTTATAACAAATCAATATGAACAACTTTGTAAACCACTGTGTTTATATAATGTGAAAGGGGGAAATTAAAAAAATAAAATAAAATAAAAATAAGATAAAGATCTAAGACTAGTAGATAAAAACCACTGAAAGTTAGGCCTAAATTCCATGTCCCCAGTAATTTTCTAATAGGCAGAACTGTGTAAAGAGAAAATCATCTTTTAGAAATCTTAGTCATACTGTAGAAATCTTAGTCATGGGGATTTCTGATATGTGTTTATGGAAAGGAACAAAAATTATAATAATTTATAATTATTAAATTTTATAATTTGTAACTATAACTATAAATTATAATAATAAACAATGAATTAAATCTTTTTAAAAATTATAATAAGGGGAAATTATATTAGAGTTTTGAGTTGGGTGTTAAATTTGATATTGTTTGACAAGAGAACTTGTTTTAGAACAAAGGGAAGTTAGAAAAGCTGCTTCCAAGTGAAGAGTTGTCTCATAACTATAAGGTCAGTTTTCTGAGCTGGAGGCAAGTAAGGTCAAGTACAATGGAAATTATAAGGATAACCTTGATGTTTCCATCTTAGGCAGAGTTGAACACAGAGAGCTTCAAGGATCAGCAAGCCCTAAAGTGGAATGTGTGGGACGCAAAAGCTTTATAAGAGATGCATCTTTTTAATTGTTATGGGTACGACACCCAGTGGTGCTTGGAGGACACCAGAGTCACACATGGTAGTGCTGGGGATGAGGAGAAAACATGCAGTGCCAGGAATTCAACCCAGAGTCTCAAACATGCCAGGCAAGTGCTTTGCTGCTTGAACCACATTCCTGACCCTATGAGATGTGTCTTTGAATATATTCTCCAGCTCTGAGAGATTCTAATTCCAGCTTTGAATTCATCATATCTGGGAACCAATAATAAGTTACAAAAACCATGTCTTTGCTGGTTGTGAATTTGCATTTTTATATGGAATTAGAGCAGTTGACTGTCTTCAGACATTTATAATATTTTGAATTATGGGAAGACTAAAGCTAGGTACAATTTGACATCTGTAGTCAATTTATTGAACCTGAATTCATGTGAATTTAGGTCACATGAAACATTTTCTTTAAAATTATTATTTTTTTGATTCTAAGTGCTTTTTTAAAAAAGAAAAATAATGCAAAATTAATTATGCAAAAAACAATGCAAAAGAAATTAACAAAGAAAAAAATTAAAACTCCCTACAAAGGTATCAACTAGATATTTCATGTTACAGAATTTGGGTTGTACTCTTCCAATCTTTCTGTGCATGTATGTTTAAAATTAAACACTAAATAATACTAAATAAAATGTCTTAAACCTTTTCTTCACTTAAAATATTTTTAACCTTGACTCATTTCACTCAGCACGATACTTTCCATGTTGATCCACTTATATGCAAATTTCATGACTTCATGTTTTCTGACAGCTACGTAGTATTCCATTGTGTAGATATACCAGAGTTTCTTTAACCAGTCATCTGTTTTTGGGCACTCCGGTCTTTTCCATATTGTGGCTATTGTAAACAGTGCGGCAATGAACATAGAAATGCAGATGTCATCTCTACTATACCTTTTTGCCTCTCCAGGATATATTCCCAGGAGTGGTATTGCTGGGTCAAATGGAAGCTCAATTTCTAATTTTTTGAGAATTGTCCATATTGTTTTCCAAAAGGGCTGAACCAGTCGGCATTCCCACCAGCAGTGAAGGAGGGTCCCTTTCTCCCTACATCCACGCCAACACTGGTTGCTTTTGTTTTTTTGGGATGTGGGCCAGTCTCTGTGGTGTGAGATGATATCTCATAGCTGTTTTGATTTGCATCTCCCTGATGACTAGTGATGTTGAACATTTTCTCATGTGCCTCTCAGCCATTCAGATTTCTTCTTTGGGAAAGTTTCTGTTCATTTCATCACCCCATTTTTTGATCGGGTTGGCAGTTTTCTTCTTGTGGAATTCAACCAGTGCATTGTATATCTTTGTTATCAACCCTTTATTGGATGGGTACTACGTAAATATCCTTTCCCATTCTGTAGATTGTCTTTGTATTTTGGTCACTGTTTCTTTTGAGGTGCAGAAGCTACTTAATTTGAGATAGTCCCATTTATTTATCTCTGTTTTCACTTGCTTGGCCAGTAGCATGTCAGCTTTGAAGATACCTTTGGCTTCAATGTCATGGAGGGTTTTGCCGACCTTGTCTTCAATGTACCTTAGGGATTCTGGTCTGATGTTGAGGTCTTTAATCCATTTTGATCTGACTTTTGTACAAGGTGATAGGTGATAGGTCTAAGCCCATTTTTTTGCATGTAGCTGTCCAGCTTTGCCAGCACAATTTGTTAAACATGCTTTCCTTGCTCCACTTCACATTTCTTGCTCCTTTATCAAAGATTATATGATAATATATTTGGGGGTGTGTGTCAGAGTATTCAACCCTGTTCCATTCGTCTGCAGCTCTGCCTTTGTTCCACTACCATGCTGTTTTAATGACTACCACTTTGTAGTAGAGTTGGAAGTTGGGGAGGTTGATTCCTCCCATTTTCTTTTTCCCAAGAATTGCTTTAGCTATTCGTGGGGGCTTATTGTTCCATATGAATTTCAGGAGCGCTTGCTCCATTTCTTTGAAGAATGTCAAGGGTATCCCTATAGGGATCGCATTGAATTTGTACAATGCTTTGGGGAGTATTGCCATTTTGACAATATCAATTCTTCTAATCCATGAGCAGGAGATGTCTTTCCATTTCCTCGTGTCCTCTTTTATTTCCTGAAGCAGAGTTTTGTAGTTTTCATTATACAAGTCCTTTACCTCCTTTGTTAAGCTGATTCCGAAGTACTTGATTTTTTGAGGCTCAATTGTGAAGGGATTGCTTTTCTCATGCCACTTTCTTCTCTCTCATTATTTGTATATAGGAAAGCCATGGACTTTTGGGTATTGATTCTATAGTCTACAACTTTACTATAGGAGTCTATTGTTTCTAGGAGTTTCTTGGTAGAGGTTTTAGGGTTCTCTAGGTATAGTATCATATCATCTGAGAATAGTGAGTTACAATGATGCAATTTCTGGCAGATATTTCTCTGAACTTAGTTACTAAAGTACTAAAATACAGAAATCCAAACCCGTGCGGCTGCTAGTGTGGCCTCTCGACCTCATATCTCTTCATTCTCAGCAATGGAAAACAAATTATCAAATGCTTTCTTTTCAGCAGGTTGATTTTAGGGGGGAGAAACTCCAAATCAATAATAGTGAGTTTTTTGTTTAAATATTGAATGTAACCAAAGTAAAGTGAAAGTAAAGTGAAATTTACCAGTTACACATGCAGGGTGGGGGACTGTGGAGGTGGGGAGGAGGGGGGGAGGTAAACTCTGATTCTTGGTGGTGGAATATGTGCACTGGTGAAGGGATGGGTGTTCGATCATTGTATAACTGAGACTTAAACCTGAAAGCTTTGTAACTTTCCACATGTTGATTCAATAAAAGAATAAATTAAAAAAAACAAATTATGCAACAATTAAGTTCAAAGACTTTGATGTCATAAAAAAATAGGCATATAGTTTCTTCAGTAAGTGATAGGTCTGTGTTAAGCATAATAAGCTCTTGGATTTCAAATAAAATGGGGTCAAACAATTTTGCTAGAGCAATAGTTTGGTGCTTGCCTTGCATGAGTGGGTGTGGATTTGATCCCTGGAGGTACAATGATATACCGAGCATTGCCAGAAGTGATATATGAGAGCTGGTTGAGGAGGAAGGCCTGAACATTGCCTTCTCTGAGAGCCCTCAAAAAACTGCAGATAATAAAGTAATCTTGATGAGATTAGTAAACTAATAATACAATAAAATTGGACTTAGAAATTTTTTTGTATTTAAGCACAGTAAATATTTACAGAGTAGCTTATTTATGAAAGTAACTAAATTAGAAATTCTGTGGAATTTTCTTAGACATGGATCTGGCCTTAAAAATGTAGAAGTTATTATCATTTTGGTGAGAAATGAAAAAAAATATTTTTAACCTTTCCTAAATAATATAATTGGGGGAGATACAGAGGATGGTAGACAAAGATATGGGTTGTTCTGGAGTTAGACTCCTTGAGTCTTAAATTCACTATTTAATCTCTCTGTACTTGAGTTTTTAATCTATAAAATGAAGAAGGTAATAGTTTCTGCCATAAAAATTACTGAGAAAATGAAGTGGTAGGATCCATGTAAAGTTTCTATAAGAATATTTGGAACAATTGTGTTAGTGTTCACTGTTTCACTGTATCACTGCCATCCCATTGTTCATTGATTTACTCGAGCGGACACCAGTAACATCTCCATTCATCCCAGCTCCGAGATTTTAGCAACCTCTCCTTATTCATCTTTCCCAATGATTAGAGGCTTCTTTTAGGGTCAGGAGAATGAGACCTGTTATTGTTACTTTTTTTGTCATATCGAATATGCCATGGGGAGGTCGCCAGGCTCTGCTGTGTGGGCAGGATACTCTTGGTAGCTAGCCAGGCTCTCCGACAGGCATATGTATTTATTTCCCTCTATGATGATGTAACCTGAACGTAATGTGTCTGAACAGTCCAGGAATATGTTCATTCATAAAATGCTCGGCCCAAGTGTGTGGAAAGTGTCCTGGAGCATGGTGGCTGTTGGGTAGTAGAGTCAGCTGCTGGGACTGGGTCCCTTGGAGCAGTGAGGGATCTCACCTGCCCCCTCTGTGGTGCCCCAAGTGAAAACAGCCTGGCACAAGGTCTGGTGGCATGATTATGGGAGCCTCATTTTATGCTCCCTACCAGGAGAAGCAGCCATGAGTTCTGGAGGGCGGCCGATAAGGAGATTATCTGGCGCTGGTAGGAGGTGGCTTATTGGTGTGACCCCTGGGTCACCAGAAACTGGGGAAAGTAGGCAGAGGATCTCTGCTCCCGGTTCCCGTTGAACCCAAAGTCCAAGATCACAAACTCCCCATTACATGGGTTCCGTGGGACTCTGCGCTGTTTTCACTTGGGGGGCAGATGAGAGCCCTCCCTGCCCCAGGGGACACAGACCCAGCAGCCGACCTCCACTACCCAACCACCGCCAAGCTCCGAGCTGCTTTCCACACACTTGGGTCAAGCGTCATGCATGAGTGAAGTCTCGAGGAATGTTTTAGTGTTACATAGGTTTATTATATTACTTATACCATTGTTAATTTGTTTTGATATCACTTGTGATATACCAAGGGTCAGCAATGGAACTCCTCTCAGCCAGAAGCTCCCTTCTTGCCATCATCAGGCCTAACTGCATTAGCCTCAGGCAAATAGAAGAAGACCATTTACAATCCTAACAGCTTCACTTTCCCACTCCCTAGGGTAGGGCAGGCAAGTGATGTAAAGAGTTTTAATTAATTAATTAATTAATTTTAGGTTTTTGGTTTTGAGCCACATCCAGCCATGCTCGGGGCTTAATCCCTGCTCTGCTCTCAGTGATCATTCCTGGTGGGCTCGGGGGACCATATGGGATGCTGATGATAGGAACTGGGTCAGCACTTTCTAGGCAAATGTCCTAGCCCTACCTGTTGTACTATGGCTCTGGGCCCAGAAGTGGAAGCTTTTATTTATTATTTTTTTAATTGAATTACCATTAGATATACAGTTACAAATTTAAGTTGTTCATGATTGGATTTCAGTCACACAATGTTCCAACACCTATCCCTTCACCAGTGCATATATCTCACTACTACTGTTCCTAGTTAGTTTTCCTCCTGCCACCCATCCTTGCTCTGCCCCCCAGCCTCTCTCTCTCTCTCTCTCTCTTTCTGTTTCTCTCTCTGTTTCTTCCCCTCCTCCCTTCCTCTCTCATTTTCCTTTTAGTCAAGGTGGTTTGCAATACTGTTACTGAAAGGGTATCATGCATACACTTTACCTTCTTTTCCAATCGGAAGTTCTTAAAACCCAGTGGTTCTTATTATCTTCCCCAGATCTTTCCATAGAACAAGATAGCTGACTGTCATAACAGAATCCTAGGTCACTGCCAGAGCTGAGAGGTCATGATAACTGCAGGCCCTCATAGGAAACAGTTTGGATTTCTCCAGTTCAAATGATTTGTGTACTCTTTGACTTGAAAAAATAAAGTGGACTTTCAAAGCCAAGCTTGGTTGCATGATTCTTGTCTTTTCCAGAGATAGAAACCAAGAGCTAGGAAATGATTACGCTGAACTAATTTGTGCATAATAAGCGATTATGTAAGCATATGATACTATATAAAAGCAATGATTATACAATATTTAGGTTGCTCCCAGTTTTGCCATTGCTGAAAGCTTAATGTTTAATATATTTAAAAAATTGCCTACAAGTCACATCAGTAAATAATTATGGAGTCTATTACTTATAAGAAGATAAACATAGCAATACATTTGTCATACTAGAGGGAGTAGGTAGGTTGTCCAGAGCGCCCTTCCTTTGTATGGTTTAGTTTTTAGCTCTCTGACACTACATTATTATTTCATGTATTATTTAGAAACTAAGAATACTGATTTGTAGTTTTTATAGGCAAGAAACTCACAAAATAAGCATTTTATCCAAAAAGAAGAGAGAAATGGTTAGAATAAGATTATTTTTCTAAAGGAAATGGGACAAAAAATATAGGGTATTAAAAATCTTTAGTAATTTTTTGTAAGTAGTTTCAAAACCTAAAAATAATTATCCAGAGAAAATTTTAGGTCTCTGCATCCCCCAAAATCTCAGCATATACTTCTCAAGGTGCATATAGAATATTTACCAAGGTAGATGATAGTCTAGGCAATAAAAATATCTCAATAGATTAAAAAATTCAGATTATATAAAATATGTTCTCTGGTTAAAATAGAATTAAAATAGAAATTGATAACAGAAATATTTGTGAAAAATCTATAAAATTTTTCTGGGTACCAATAATCATAGGTGAAGAATCAAAGTGGGTACTAGAAAGTATTTTAAACTGATTGATAATGAAAATATCAACTTTTGTGCAATGTTTTAAAGCATATGTAAGAGGAAAATTTAATGAATTAAATTTATGCTAGAAAGGAAAATCTGAAATCAACACAGAAGATCCACAAATGTTTAGAAAGTTTATTTGGGGGAACCTCTGAGCAGTACTCAGAAGGTCAATGGTTCAATCCAGGGGCATTACCGAGAAATATATGCTGGGTTTTTTGGGAAGCTATTCAGGCTCTGAGGTTATGGTATCATCTGCACTTGTTGTATCTACTCCTAGGTATACTGTGACCCAGAAGGAGCTCATTAAATCAGGTGGAGTCCCATGCTAGCTAAATTTACCTATACAAATTTCTGACAGATGTTACTGGAATAATAGGAAACTGAACATTATTACAGTCTTGACCTATAGCCTACAAGTCTCACTTTCCTATACTACAAACTTGTAACTCTAGATTATAGGGATACAGTCAGGATGATCGACTGGGTCTTTTGCTCTATCTCTTTACACCCTAAATACCTGTTTTCTTACATCCTGCTCGCCAATAGAATACTTCTTGACTGTCTCTCAAAAACTCCCCTCAAAACCCACAGTTCAAGGCAGTACAGGCTAAAATGACTTATACATATTCCATCTCTGTAAAGGTGTGTTTAAAACACATGTTTCCCACCTCAGACCCAATACTTGAGACCCCCCCAGTTTTGACATTTAATATCAGATCTTGTTTGTTCTAAGTTCCACAGAAGATTCTAATATTTTTCCTCTTTTATTTTTGTTTTTAAGCCACACCCAGCTGTGCTTGGGGCTTAATCCTGACTATGTGCTCAGGGATCAGTCCTGGATGGCTTAGGAGATCATATTGGCATCCAGGGATCAAATCCAGGTTGGCTGGAAAGCAAAAATGCCCTACCTGCTGCATTGTCATTCTGGCCCAATAATTTTATTTATTTATTTTTTATTTATTTTTATTTTATTTTTTAATTTATTTATCTTTAATTAGAGAATCACCGTGAGGATACAGTTACAGATTTATACACCTTTGTGCTTATACTTCCCTCATACAAAGTTCGGGAACCCATCCCTTCACCAGTGCCCATTCTCCACCACCCGTAAACCCAGCGTCCCTCCCACCCTCCCCAATCCCATCTCCCCCCCACCCCACCCTGCCACTGTGGCAAGGCATTCCCTTCTGTTCTCTCTCTCTAATTAGCTGTTGTGGTTTGCAATAAAGGTGTTGAGTGGCCGCTGTGCTCAGTCTCTAGCCCTCATTCAGCCCGCACCTCCCTTCGCCCACATGGCCTTCGACTACAATGTAGTTGGTGATCGCTTCTCTGAGTTGACCTTTCCCCCGGAACGTGAGCTGGCCCAATAATTTTAATTTGCACCTATTTAGGAACTACCTGTAGACTTATGACATCCTCATTTGGCACAGAAAGTCAGCTCTTCATTCACATGTCTTTAAAAAACCACTGGTTGCTTTCATTTTATCCAACTATGACTATATTTTCCTGAAGGGTTAAGTTCTCTCAGTACAGATAGTCATGGGAAGATTTATCATGTAATTAAGAATAAAATAAAACTTAATTTCTGTAAGAAACTGCATCTTACTATACAGTACATTACAATTTTTACTAGGATTGTGAAATAAGAATTTGGCATTGGCTAGAGCAATATAATGCTTAGCTTTTAAAATGATGTAATTAAAAGAAAATGAACAGAATAGGTAATAATTTGGCAAATTGTGGTGATTAAATGATTGCTTCCATAACATAAATTGCTTTCTACCACAGTCAGTTATCTAAAATATTTTTTAAACAACTAGTAGTATTTTAAATGTTAGATCCTTTTATGAGCAAATGGCCTGGATTTGGTTGATGAACTCTGTGTGGCCAATTTTTCAGCTTGGATGGAATGCAGAGACCAGTCTTCTGTGTTGTAGTCATCCAAGATTGGTGAGGGTCTGAGTCTTGGGTCCTCTGGGAAGAGGAAATAAAGCTTTCTTAGTATAATAGCTGGACTATAGTTAGTGCTCAAATAATAATGGAAATTATCACTATCACTGTCATCCCGCTGCTCATCAATTTTTCTCAAGCAGGCACCAGTAATGTCTCCATTGTGAGACTTGTTACTGTTTTTGGCATATCGAATACACTACGCACGGATAGCTTACCAGGCTCTGGTAAATTACCAGTCAAGTGAGATAATCTTTTTAACTTGCCGTGCTCTCCAAGAGGAGCGGAAGAATCGAACCTGGGTCGACAGTGTGCAAGGCAAATGCCCTACCCGCTGTGCTATCGCCCCTTATTTTTAAAAATTATTTTTATTTACTGCAGGGAACTTAGCGTTGAATCATAGAATTTAAACCTGAAAAAATTTAAATCCTCAAGTCCAAATCTAGGTCCTCCAGATTTTTACTAAAAACAAAACAAAACAAAACAAAACAAAAACCAGATTCTTGGTCTTGTTAGCAAAGTGACCGAGGTGACTATACAGCCAAAGCTTGGGATTAAATGTGGAGAGCGCCACAAACCATCTGTTGTTCCTCATTTCAAATGAAGGAAAATGTTCAGGTTTTAAAATAATATTCTACTTGCAAAGAAAGATTCTAGTCCTAAAACAAAAACAAAACAAAAAAACCCATAAAAATGAGAGAACAAGAGAATTTGTAGCTTCTGTTTTATAAATGGAGTATACAACACTGGGGTGACTTATTTAAGTCACACCTCTAAAAAAATTAATAGAAATAGATTTTATTTTTTGCCCAGAAGCATGACCCATGCTTCATATAACTTGTTGCCTTTTTTAAAATAGGGAAAATGTGGGACTGGAGACCTAGTGCAGTGGGTACAGTGGGGAGGGTGCTTGCCTTGGGTTTGATCCCAGGTACCCCATGAGGTCCCCCAGTCCTGACTGGGAGTGATGACTGAGTACAGAGCTCTGCATTCTGGAATCACTTCTGAGTTCCACTAGGTATGACCCCCGGACAACAAAAAAAATTTTTTTTAATTAGCAACATATACTTTCTAAGTTACAATTCTGTATATATTGAAAGAGAAGTAATTCAGAAAAAGAGAAGTAGGAACTACTAATTTTCCCAGTTGTTTCTTTCTTATACTGAAAGGGTTCTACATTCTTGCCAACTAAGAGACGAAACTTGGGATAAAGTATCTTGTAAATCATAAAATGATTATTATGTATTATCTAGAAATGGGCGAAGGGCCCTAAAATGCTAGTTTGTCTCAGGGCAGAACTTCAGCAAAGTGTTGAGAAATTAGACTAGGTAAATATCTCACCACTGAGGCTTAGGACTCCTCATTTATAGTATTACCCCTGTCCAGTATCCATTTGTAGCATTGATGAGGAATCACATCTTTAAAAAGTTTGCTATTGACTCAAAGTCTTTTAATTGTTTCCTGTGTTTCTATCATATATACACCATGTCTTCTTTTAACTTTCCCTGACTGTGATTCTGGACTTGGAATTTTACCTTGGTGGTCTCATTTCAAAGTGAAATATGATTGTTCTCCAGAACTCTTGATTTTCAGTTCATGTATTTAATCTTTGTTTCAGCACCATCTACCATACTCTCAATCATTCCCACAAATTCATCTCTCTCTAGTTAACATACAGCTAAGTAAAACAGTATTTGCCTCTCCCTAGTGCCAATTTTAAGCAGATTGCTATCCATAAGTCCCTCCTACATACAAATTCTTCTGTTTCTAAGAGGAAACCATCTGTATTTGTAGGGAAAGAGAAAGCAACGTGTATTGAATGAAAAATCATTTATGGGCAAAATATCTTCCCAAGTGGAAAAAGTCAGTTTGGGCAAAGAAATAGTACTTAATCATTGGTGAGTTTATGTGATCAGGACTACTAAAGTGATCTCATTCTCTAGTTCACCATGGCTGTGCAGATTCAATTACAGAATCATTCTT